>NC_050583.1:7212544-7512544 GCF_013368585.1 Megalops cyprinoides | reverse complement strand
CTTCTGCGTCTGACGGAACACTGAACGTGTCAGACCCCGCGGCCATCGGAGACCCGTCCGGATGTTAATGTCCCTCTCCCCTCCTGTGGTCTGTCCTTGTGGGAACGCTTGATGTGACGAACTTGATTTTGTTTGGATGACAAGATTTATTATTTTTTTTCTGCAAACAAAAACATTCTACATCCTCTTATTTTTGTAACCCTTGTTTGTTACTCATTGGATTGTATGTCGGTACGTGCTACACAATGGAGGACACCAGGACCTCTAGCCCAGTCATTTCAGCTAATAAACTATTTATGTTTCAGAATGCTTGTATGTACGTCCCCAGACATGAAGCAAGGGTTTTAGTGTTGGTTGAGATGTATAAACAGCGAGATTGCTGTTGGATTCACTTTGCCATTTTGTCCTGTTGGCCTCTCCTGTCAGGAGAATACTCCTTGTCATTGATATTCTGATTTTACTCTCATATATTGTACAGAGTGTAGCCTGGACACGTGTAAAGACTAAAAAAGATATCAGGAAGAAGAGAAGGCAAACTGAAGAGGACATGAAAGTGAGATCCTTTATTTTTGGTAAAAAAAAAAAAGCTTGTAATACTCGTCAACTTGTACGCAAGCTGGGAGTATATATTACCATGGTGAGATACAGCAATGTGTTTTGTATGAGAGAGGAAACAACAATCAAAGATGAAAGAAATATATGTGTACAATGTTCTTTTTCAAAAAGTGTATTCTACATATTTTGTAACTGGTCGAGCATAGCTTTAGAGGATCAGCATTGTATTCAATATCACACGTGTAGCTAGACGGTTGGGCATGGAGTAAATGGCTGAGTGACGGCATAAATGACAGAATGAATGAATGAATGAATGAAGAAAAGAATGAATGAATGAATAGGGGGTATGTTTTGTACTCCAGGGAGACAGGCACCTGTGAGGTCTGACCTGAAAGTCCCCTACGGATCTGGTTTGGTGCTAAAGAGTCTAGAGAAAAAGTGTGGGGGAAAAAAAGGTGCTTTGGATTAAAACTATGCATTGTTTTGGCAAAAAATAATAATAATTGTTCAGCTTTAATGTCATCAAAATGAGCTGTTACAAGGATTGAAATGGATTTTTTAAATGTGGTTGGCAATAAATAAGCTTTCTTTAGTGTAAGGTCTTCGGGGAATACTGAATTCTGCACCCTCCCCCACACAGACAATAGTGCCCATGAAAATACAGTACTTACAGCGCAAACTCTTCAGGAAGTCCTATCTAAGGGACCTTACAGAGCTTATATTGTACATACCCTCCATTTACAGTTGTACATTTTGCTGTCCCAGTTCAAGGCCTGGCCTTTGATTGATGTGGGCTCTAGTGTATAAATAACCAAAAACGTTACTTAACCAGAAGGTTGAATGTTCAAGTCCTAAGTAGGGCATTGCCTCTGTACCTCAGAGGAAGGGATGTAATTGGGCATGGTTCTGTAAATACACACAGCGGTATAAATGGATGATATTGCACGTACTGCACCCTGAGGCATTGAACTGGGTGCAATGCAAAAGCATAGCTACGCCATAGTTATGGCCAGCGGTGTGGAGTAATGGGAAGACACAGGGCTCGTATGCAGATGGTTGCTGGTTCAGTTCCCACTGCTGCTGTTCCATTGAGCAAAGTTCTTCAGCAAATATCCAGCTTTGGATTATAGGTAAGCTTAGTTGCTCTGAATAAGGGCTTCTGCCAAGCCAGTGTAGCATCCACCATCAGGTGATCATGAGTATGAACCTTATTTTGACCCACTATCATGGGTATGAACCTTATGCAAACTAAATATTGTGTTCGATAAACAAGATGCCTTTGAATTGAATTGCAAATGTCAGATACATGCCTTAAAGACAGAATTATTATTATTATTATTATTATTATTATTTTAGGTGTGGCTGAGTTTTTGAGATTTTGTGGTTTAAGAATTCAGTAAAGGAGTCTGTCTTCAACAAAACAAATGATTCAGTGATGTTACTGGGGCTTCCTATTTTAATAATCTTCCCAACCATTTCCTCCTAATGAAAATCTCTGACAAATATTTCTGATTATCAGTAATTGTTATAATTTATATACTTATCTTTTTTAATAAAGGATTTCCTGCTCATTATTAAACTCTTAAAACATATACATCTTTGTTTCTGGTAAAAAAAAAAAAAGGATGATGCAAGGAGATTGGACAACAATGCAGGCCTCTCTTCCCTTATTGGGTGAAATGAGACTCTGAACCTTGAGAGGTTTGTTTTCACATCTGCTAAGAGAGGTTCTTGTCTCTAGTGTTGGCTTGTCTATAGGGTCTCTGTAGGAAAATAGTCATATCCTCTTGGGAGAGCCGTCTTCTCCAATGTAGGAAGTTACCTTGTTCACACAAATGTTGAAACCGACAGCACTGGTATTGTCAAGAATAGGGATTCGGCCATAGCTACACTAGTACAGAAGGCTAGTGGTTGTTTAATGCACACACCTATATGAGTCCTTGTTCTTGTTACACTGGTAGGCGAGGGGTTATAGTGGGTACTCTGCCACAACTGGAATGTCAACAGCACCAGCATGAGGTAGCAGTGTGTTATAGGTTACATTATACTACATTATCGCCATTTGGCAGGTGATACTGTTATCCAGAGTGATTTACATAAGTTACAATTTTTTTTACATGTTATCCATTTATACAGCTGGATATTTACTGAGGCAATTCTGGATTGAGCACCGTGCCCAAGGGTACAGCAGCAGTGCCCCATCGGGGAATCAAACCTGCTGGTTACAAGCGCTGCTCCTTACCACTATGCCACACTACAGTACAGTTCCAGTCCCAATCTACACAGTGCTGTTTTACTCTTGGCTGTTTTGTGTCTATAACTATTTCACCATTCCATATCCTCTATGTGGGTTTGTCTCTTCTCCCTCTCGCTCACTCCCCTCTTCCCCTCTCCCTCCCTCTGGGTGTTTCCCACTCGCGTTTCAGTGACAACGGGTGTCTTTGATACTTGCCCCTCTCTCTCCCTCTCGGAACCCCATTTTACACGTTGCCCAACTGCGTGAATGGGCAATGCGCAAAAATGAGAACGTTGTCCCGTGAAATTAACCGGGAGAATTACATCGATGAAGAATTTCATTTGTTTGTTTTTTTATTTCTGTATTTCTGCCTCCCTCCCTGCAAAGGCAGAGAGTGAGGGGAAGGAGAAGAAGAGGGGAGGGAAAAGAAGGAGGGAAAGGGGCCAGAGGAGGAGAGGATGAGAGAGAGAGAAATCTCATCTCACAGGCACACATCTGGAGAAAGATTACATCCAGGCAATGCGGGTTGCATGATAACCACATCTTTTATTTAACCAGAGCGCTTTATATCTCCCCTTAAAGCGGACTTAAAATCCTATAGAAACATACTGTGAATTTTTATAGGGGTCTCTCTCTGTCTGTGGACCTTGAAGCCTTTTTATCCCTCCTTTCCTGGCTCCACGTGTCATTCTTCTCTTTGCCTTCTTCAGTCTCTCTTTCCGACTCTTAGCTCTGTGCCCTTCTTTCATACTTCATTGTCTCTTGGATCAACAGATCTTCATAGGATGTTTGTATTTATTTCTTCAGCAAAAGGTATGAAGCCACCTACAGCTGGATATTTATTGAGGCAGTCAGATTAAGCATCCTGTTCAGAATAAGTGTGTTACAACCGATAGCGTTTAGCCAAGAGCTGAACCTGCGACCCTTTGTGGACAAGATCAATCCCACAGTGACCACGACACCACACTGCTGGCCTAAGAAGGACCAAGAAGGTTCACTGTAGTGTGACCTCAGTGCTACGGATGGGGTACCTCAGAAAAACTTTATCATCATCAACTGCTCGTTCTTCCTAATCAAAAAAAATCCCCTAGCTCCCCTTTATACACCTGTATGATGGAGGTGACTACTAACTACAACAGCTGTGCCCCATGCAGTGATTCAAATCAGCAGCCCAGGAGTCTAGGATGCAATGTTCTGACTGGCCCCTGTTGTGCCCTGCTGGGCTCCAGATCTGTGTGGTTGTGTTGTGTAAGGAGAGGATGCCGACTAGCCTGCAGGCAGGGAGAGAGGTTATTACTGCTCAGATTCCCCCCACCCCCTCACCCCCACCCCCCCCTTTGCATCTCCAGGGGCTTAGGAGACATGAAAGTCACTTTGCTCATGACTTCCTACTGTTTGATCCCCGTATATTAAGCTCGGAATTCCTCTTCACTTTTGCATAAAAAAGAAAAGAAAGAACAGAAGAGAAAGTAGATTGTAGTTTTGCCAGCAGAACAATAGTGTGTGTCCATTGGAGAACAAAAAGGCCGGCGGGGTTTGAAGATCTGATATGTTTTTTATTTTTTGTTCCGCTCGGGATTGCAGTTGTATCGAGTTGAAAGCAAGGTGTCCCCTCCGGCTCTTATGTAATGTCTGATTGAAGGGCTCCTTATCTGAGCAGAAAGCTCAACTTCACAAAAACCTCCAGGATCCTGGTGATGGAAGTGAGAAACATAACAGATAATTTCTTAGTTTTCACAGCTAACAAAATATTTAAAAAACACCATGCTTCCACGCACTTCAATGTATTAAATATATTGACACCATATTAAATGAAGCAGAGGTTTGCGGTTTTGGCTCTTGGTTTTGGCTTGACTTTGCCGTGCTAGGAATGCCCCACCGATTGAAGGTGTTTGCTACTGCAGTTCAATGAGAGGGAAAGAGAAAGAAGAACGTAAGAAAGTAAGAAATTAGCTGCAGACTGAAATCAAGTGAAGCAGCTAATACTATAATCATCACTTGTAGTGTAATATTTTTACGCATATGTTTTAAACAGTTGCTCAGCTGGATGTTTTCGATGACTGGCTTCAGGATGAGTACTTTGCTCAAGGGTACAAGAGCAGCGTCCCATCTGGGAATGGAGCGTGATCACTATGGTAATGTGATTAATTTGAATATGGCTTTGATGGAATAAGAGGGAGAGAAGGAGAGAAGGGGAGAAGAGTAGAGGGGAGTGGAAAAGGGAGAGGAGAGGAGAGTAGGAGAGAGAACAGGGGGAAGAAATGGGAGAGGAGAGAGACTGTTGCTAAGTCCTTGAGGAGAGGGGCGGTGGGAGAGGGTGGGATAGCTGGTGGGGTAATTTCGGTTATGGCAGAAGAGACGAGTGGGCGGACAGGATGTAAAGAGGGGTGGTGATTAGTGTTTCTCCTTTGTGGCCCCACACAATGTCGAGGAGGTCTCCCTTTGTGAGCGCAGGCTGTTGGAATCTCATCCCCTTGTGGAGCGCAAGCTGTCACCTGGCTGGTCGACAATGCCTGGGGTCAAAGGTAGAAGGTCAGAGGCTGGAATAAGTGAAACAAGAATGGACGTAGCTGACTGGATTATAAACATAACCTTCTAATCTCTCTTGAAAACTGTCTTCTCTCAAATTTTCAAGCTTCATTTTCACTCGGGAAAGACTATCCTTGCATCATAATGTGTAACATATGGACATTGTGCTGTTTGACTGGATCACTGGTTAGATTCGAGGGCCACTTCACCTCCTCCTGATGCTTGCTACCTTGTTTTGGGCCGAGGGGTGTCAACATCTGCTGATTGTCCAGAATCATGGGTCCTGACAACCTCGTCCTGCTAATGAACTGCATTCTTGCCACATTATCTGTGAAATTACAGTGAACAGATAGTGTTGCCTTTATGTTACAGAATCTTTGTGAAAATGTTTTGAGCGAGCCGGCAGAAAAAGTACATTACCAAGAGTGCATTACCAAGAACTGCAACCTCACGCAATTGAGCCCACTGGCCAGTTGTGAAGCTTTATGAGAGCTATGTTTTGTTGGTTCCTTGCAGAAACATGTTCTTTGAGTTTTTGTAGTGAGTTCATCTCAGGCCATGTTCATGAATGCCTAAGCCTCCTCTGGTCTGTTGGCTATTTCAACAAATAAGCACACTAATCTCTTTTTCTGCTGATCAGTCAAGGTCTGTTCCTCACTATCTCATTCATCTCTGTAAATCCAGATTGATCTAACTTACACAGATCTGGGTAAAAGGCACTGCTCCCTGAACTCTATCATTTACCTCCATATCACCCAGAGAAAAATGCTCTGCATTCTGTTTCAGCTGACATTTTTGAAAGATATCTTTATGCAGCAAAATGATTTTTTGCCATCTGATGAATGGATCCACGGTACACAAAGGGTTAAACCCACAGAGCTCTCTTCCCTATGACCACATTGTCCCCCTCCTCCTCTCCCACACCAACCCAAGTGGTATTGCCTGTAACCTTTTCTAAACCCCTCTACTCCCCCTACCACCAGGGGGCCTAAGGTAGGAGTGAGAGACTCTCCCAAAGGGCTGATGGTGTGACCGATAATCCCAAGATCAGCTCCTCTGTGATCAGCCCTGCCAGCAACCCATGCAACGTCTGCAGTTTCCCATTCACTCAGCAGCATCAGCAGTTAGCGTTTCCTCTTGGAAGTTGCTGTTCTTCCTCCTCTGCTTTCCATTTCCTCTTCTTCCTCTGCTTCTAACTCCACTCTTCTCCTCCCCGCTAAATCTGATGATTGGTCACACCGTTTTATGCTATTTTTCTCCATTTCTCTCTCCCTGCTTTTCTTTTTTCACCCCTTTTTCTTTCTCTCCTCTTCCGCTTCAGCACGTAAACCCTGGCAGTAGCACACTGCAAGCCAAGCATGAAGAGAAAGAGAGAAACAGAGAGAGGGAGAGAGGCGGATCAAGGCAGTGAAGCAAAGGGGGGGGGGGGGGGGGGGGGGTGAGATTTGGGAGTGAAAGAGAAGAGGAAAGAGAAGGTTTTTGTTGGTTGTTATGATCAGAATTTGTTGTGCAATGTTAAAGACGATGGCATTGACTCAGAGAGGGAGGGGGTTGCGAGTTAGTGACAGAGCAGTGCCATGCATTGACACTGCATGTGCTGGGTCAAGCGGTGCTCCAGGCAATGTAGTATCAATGAAAACTGGGAATGACCGCTTTATTTATGAACGTCTGTCACAGGCAATCTCTGATTTCAAGGTCAATTAACAGATCACACATAAGAGTATTATTGTGTTGCTGACTAGAGGCCCGCAGTGGGGTGATGTGGGGGGCGAATTTCAGGATTTAACGTTCATTTATACTCTTTGACTGCAGCTGTGTCTGTTGTATCTCAGAGTTTGGGTGCATTTTATTTTGATAATCTCTCCTGCTCCTCTGTTTCTTACTTTCTTTTCTGCATGTTCTTTAGCTCTTTCTCTCTTTCTCTCCCTCTATATTCCTCTCATTTATCTCTCTCTTTTTTTATGGCCCACCCCTTTTTGATCCCGTGGGTCACGCTGTGGCTATGTCTGCCGCACCCCCTGTGGTGAGCACTGCCATGTTTGCCACCTTGTTCTGAAACAACAAAAATCTCTTCCTCCAGCAGGGTGTTGGTATTCTCCTCCTTCCCACATCTGAGGACGATGGGAAAACTGCAAACGCTCACTGAAGCGCAATGAAATAAAGAAATAAATTGAACAAAGAAATTAGTGACGCCCCGCCTTGTCATGGTGGAGCTTTTACACAGTGCCACCTGTTGCCATGTGACGTGTCCATTTATAGAGCTGGACGTGAAGTATAAGGCGGCAATTTGGATTTAATACCAAACGCATGGGTACAACAGCGGTCTCCCATAAGAGTTCCCTACTGCCTGTGTCATTCTGTTCAGATGGAGACACCCTGGAGAGGAATGATGCCTCCATAAGAACAGGCCTGACACCTCATAATCAGGGCTCTGAGGATCCAAAATAGTTCTTATAAAAAAGGACCATCGCAACAAGCTTCACAGATCACATTTATTTTGAACAAGTCAAGTAGCGATGGATCCTTCTTAGAGGAAAAAAAAAACACAAAAAATCTCCTCGAATGTTAGAGAGGAAGAATCTTGGAAAATCTCCCTTCAGGCCCCTAGTGGCATCAAAGGTAAGACTTGATGAACAGTTCTGCTCAGTGTATTTGGTTAGCACTCTAACACAGCCAGGTACGCCACCTGAAGTACCTCAGCTGAATTGATTCCATTGTGCCAAGTGGGTGTCCATCTGTATGGATAGGAGATTAAACACACATGGTGTTTGTAGCACAGGAACATTGTGGCCACACACTCCGAAGCACATACCGTCTCCCACGCCTGGGTCTCGGAAACAACTTGAAAGCCCAGCGCTGAGTCAATCAAAAAGCTGTTCGCTACACCTCCTAATGGAGTTTTCTCTCCTCTGTCTGTTTAGACAAAGCCGGCCTTTTTAAGCTTTGTCCAAAGACAATGGAAGAGGACAGCAGGAGAGGACTTTGGGAACTTTTAAAAGCTCTGAAAAGCCTTACAGGGGTCAATTTGATGGTGATCAAGCAGTGCTTTCTCTGCAGCTTCTCCCTGCCCCCTGCTGTCTAATTTAAAACAAATCCAGTGTTCAGGAGTCCGCAACATCAGCTGCGTTATTCAACAGTGTGAGTTACCACCAGGCAAGTAGTTAAAATAAGAAGTTGTTGTTTTAGGCCTTATATTATATAAAGCAATTATGATATTATAATATTATTATCAGCAATAATCTGTAAATCATTCAGATCAGAGTGTGTGTTAAGTAACCAGATATAACTGTAATGAGGAGTTCCTCCCACAAAAGGAAGATGGGATTATTCATTTGAAAGCTTTTCAGGTTTCTGGATGTCTGAGAATCTGTGTCATAAAGTTTCAAAGGGAGTCTAAAATAACCTTTTTTTCTCCAGGAAGATCTGTGTGTTCTGTCTGTGGATTCTTCAGTCAGTTTTGCCAGATTGATGGATAGATGGATGGATGTGGGGGGGGTGGGGGGGTGTCTGCCAAAGCTAAGGAGGTGGGCAGCCTGGGGAGCTGAACGACTGTGATTTCAGGGTACTTACATCTGTGGCTTATATCTGTGGTACTTATACCCACCACCCATACACCCACCCCCCCCCCCCCTTTGCTAGGTTTAACCAAGAGACTCTTTGAAGTTTTCCTTTCAGTGAAGAGAAAAGAGTGCTTTACAGAGGTTTGGCCTCCGTACAACGAGGATATTGGCTTAACAGCGGCACACGTCACCTCGAACACAGCCTTTGCCGCTCTTTTTCAATGCCAAATGGCAGCTGGCAGCGGAGTGCTATGCCAAAGGGCAGATATATATCTAATATAAGACAACCCATAGCCAGAGAAAGGGCTTGCACAGCAGGGCGCTGATGTTTTAACTGAATGAGGTGGAAGGTGGTGCAGTGTTGAATTTACGGTGAATGTACGCAATGTGCTGCGCTGTGTTATGTCCCCATAATGACAGCTGCGTTCGCTTTTTTGTCGTTTGTATGCTTTCCTGTGACACCTAAAACATGTTATAAGTCAAACGGGATAAGGGCATCCGTCAACTCAGAAAATTAATAGGTAGATAAATGTATGAATCAAGCCAATCAATAAGCTAAACAATATTTTGATCCAAAGTAATCAGCTTCATACAACTTGCTGGTGATAAGTCATCAGGAAAACAGCGAGTAGCTGCATAGCTGGCCATGCATGTCTGAGATTAAATTAGATAATTTTGATTAATAGGCACTTCTGTAAAGTAAGACCAAAGAAAACACAAGATTGGATCTGGGTTGATAATTTCATTTACTCTGTTTTCAAATATATAATGCCAACTGCGTAATGTGTTCAAGGAACAGTGCAAACTGAAAGCCTGATAAGAAAATGAAGACCGTAAACAAAAACATGAATCAAGTATTTTATCAACTCTAAACCCTAGTATAACTAACACACAGTAGTATAACTAACTTCTAAAACTTCATAGCAGATGTATGTACAGATTAATTTAACTAATAGTAAAAATCAAATCGACTCATTAGACTGAAAGGCCAAACAATACTGTGTCCTAAAGTTGATTTAGCATGTTCTGCAGGCCTCATTTCTACAGTGTGGTAACACAAGCCCCCTCTGCTCCTCTCTCTTCATGGGGGGTCAGGAATATGCAGGCCCTCTTTCTAGAAAACCTAGGGAGACCCCCTTGACCTCTCACCTCTGACTCCTGAAAAGAGGCGGGTCAGCGTTTGAGTGACAGCAGCTTCTGTTGGTGGAACTTTGGAATGGCCCTCCAGCTCAACTCACTCTCTTACACAGGCGCGCACACACACACGCACGCACACACACACACACACACACACACACACACACACACACACACACACACAAAAGGATCTCAAGCAACTTTATTCCTTTATTCTACATACTGTACTTCAGGAATTGATCTGGGAGTGTCGAATAACTGTAACAAACCTGTCTTGGATCCCTAAGGCCACAACCTCTTCATGTGGCTCTGTAAAATGACCATTCTCTTAACATACATTTGAATCCAGCTTCAGCTATTCCCAATCCAACGATATAACTGACCTCTTTTCTTCTGCCAATCAACCCCAACTAACCTGTCTCTAGATGGTTAGCTCCTATTAGTCACTTGTATTCTTTTCTCCTCGTCAGTAGACCCAACTGTAATTTAGACTGCCCTGCTGTCATTTAAACAGAGAAACATCATGCCTGTCTAAATCATGTCTCTAGAGCGCTGTTTCAGCATGCTGACACGCACCACCTTCTCCCAGATGAGCGAAGCCTGCACTTGACTTCGAAAAGGTCACAATTATGGCCAAATACGCTGTGTGCTTTTGGCCTTGGCTGTCTCAATGTCCACAACAACCAAGATAGTAGATCAATCAACCAAACTGTGCTGGGGAAGCATTTATCATCTTTTCCATTGTTTTTATAGTGTATATTGTTATTTTATCCTGTGTTCAGTTATTTTAGGTGCGCACTGGTTATGTAACTGGTAGAGCATTCAGAAGACATAGGCTTGCATGTCTCTACAACATATAGAAACATGGTACATATAAATCATTCCATTTCCGTGGGTTGCTCCGCCCAAAATGGTCACATAATGGTGAACCCCAGTGGGGCATCTAATGGAGCCTTCTCCTGATTATCACTGTGCTTTCACCAGCATACTCTATCACCAGCATTTTCTCTAAGAGCAAACCCCTGGGATAAAGGGGGTTGTATTTGTATAAGTCCAGCATCCTTTCTGATGTCCCCTTCTTAAACAATCAAAGCGGCTCTGTGTTCATGCCGAAACTTATTCTCGAAAACAAATTGAGTGCGTACTTCCTTTTATCTACATGCAAATGGAGTGAAAACAAGACTCCATCCATCACAGTCTGCTATCTCCCATTTGACTGTTCTCCTGGTGCATGTTGGGAAAGCTGGATTAAATCCAGATCTTTGTTCTCGAATTCAAGAAGTGATTCTCTGTTATTGACAGAAGGCGCTGGGGTTCTAGAGCATCAGGTGTGCGTCCCTTTGGTGCACCTGTCCAGGAACACCCCTTGAACGTCAGCTGCACCCTTTGTGTGGAAAACCTGTGGGATTTTACAGACATATGCAAATCAAGAAGAACCTTTCACAGGTCTAGTAACACTATATCTACGCTGGGAAGTGAAATGACACTAGCATAGTACTGGGAAGCAGGGTGGAAGTGGTGAAGAACAGGACTTGTAACCTGAAGGTTTTGGGGTCGATTCCCCACTGGGCCACTGTTGAAGTACTTTTTGGAAACTGGAATATCCTCACTAAATGTGCATTGTATAAATGGGTAATATATAAAAGTTGTAACATATATAAACTGCTCTGGATGAGGGTGTCTGCTAAGCAACTGTCACATACTGATGTGCTTACGTCCGAGTTTTTACCTGTCTATAGCTGGTGTTCTAGAACGCCATCTTGAAACCATGGCAGTGACACCCCCGCAGCTTCTCCCTGCTTTAATTCTGATGGCTAGCCTGAATTATAATTATCACCCCAGTCTCAGGGTGGTAATTCATTTTACTGTGGCAGGCTGTCCCGGCCCCCCACAGTGCAGGTCAGGTGACACCGAATGGGTGGGGGGGGGGGGTTGGGGTGGAAGGGGAGTACTGGTTGTCAGGCACCCCACAACAAGCAACCCCACCCCCGCCAGCCTGGGCTTTCCAGGCCTACAACCGATGCGCTGTGCTGAACAATGACATGGCAGGTTTGTGTTAAAGGCTGAGACATAATCAAAAGGACAAAAGAGAGCTGTGTTTCTTTTTTTTTCCGGGGGGGGTCTAAAGACAGGGAAAAAGTGAAATAAGCATCCGTGGCCCATTTTAAAGCTGGGCGGTGCTGTGGGTTTAGTTTGGGTTTAAGGGTGCTTTGTTTTTGGTTTTGCAGGAGTTTTATTTAGGCTCAAGGGTGTTTGATTTGGGTTTAGCACGACAGAGACACTGGAGCGCTGGAGTCGGACCACAACACGGCGTCAGGGTCAGGCAAAAGCCGGTTCAACTGTGCAGAACCACCGAAATGTCATCTGTTCCGGTGTGGTTCACTCACCATAACAGCACCCCCTTGTAGCTGGTCAGCATTTGTCATGTTGATGGTCAATTACAAATAGCTACAAAGGCTGCTTGTTTTGCACACAAACACACCCTTTTTCATCCTTAACCTTCAGGATTGCTGGACTTCCTGAACTGTGCTTGTTGAGAAAAGAGTAGCTCTTGCATTTTCTTGTGAGTTAAAGTCAAGGAGAAATGCTGATTGAATCCAGGGGATTGTTTCAATTGCGCCTCATATTTTCACCCTCTCTCTATTTTATCCTGCCCCCAGCCTTACCCGCATCTGTCAGAGACAGATTTTGGCAGGGTTATTTTCTGGCATGACATCAAGAGCTTCACTCCCGGTGAATTTTTTAATCCATTGCATTTTGAGCCGTTTTCACGAAGGGACGGCGCATGAAGGGATTCATTGGGCAAATCACAATATCTGCCATTTTTTCCTTTGTGTTGTTACTCCTTGTGACCCCCGTGGCAATGTGACCCCATTACGGAGTCGTGTGGGCAGAGCTGGTCACATGGCTGCAGGGATTCAGCTACATGTGCGTGTGTAGCCTGACACAGAATGATACAGGTTTTTTTTTAGGGAGAGAGGAATTTTCTGGGTTTTCATGTCTCACACATTCTCCTCTTTTTTATGCATTATTTTCTTAGCGATCTATTTGATATGCAGGCCGTGGTTCAAGAGCATTCCTGGTCGTAAATCACCGCCCCCGACCTCTTTAAAACAAAGCCGTTAAGACTTGTTGAGAATCACTCTTTCATCGAAGTGCTTTCGTGCCTGTAGAGAAGTTTTAAAGTCATGCCAATAGATGTTCCTGTTCAAGTCAACCCCCCCCCCCCCCCCCCCACCCTGTCTGAAAAGCCATCTGATGTTGATAGAGAACTAGGAGAGTGAAAATGATACAGTGCATTCTTTCTCGTCACTTTGAGGAGAATTGGTTGTGCAGCTTCACGTTTCTGAGACTGTGATGTCAGATTAGGCGAACAGCTCCACACACACCTGTAGTTTTCAATCTTCCAACACCCCTCTCACCTCCAAACACAAATATTGTCTGTGACTCTGTGAGTCAAGGATAAGGCAGTGCTTTGTCTTTGTGACATCACTTTCTGTAGAGGTGGACATGTGCCTGATAATAGGGAATTTAAGGATTTGGTGTGAAATCCAAGCTATAACACTTGTATCACCTAAAATTAGTAAAAACATTACTGTGTTCTCACCATCTTACATCAATCATTGAAAAGAAGAGCAATAAAAGAGAGACAGACAGTTCTGGGCTGGCAGCCATGTTGTATGACAAGAGCCTTCAAAGATGGTGTGATGAGTCCTGCAAACATAAGCATGAATCAGTTTGTATGTTAGAACTGTATACAGGTACACACGAGGAGAAAGAGAGGTAGAGGAAGAAAGAGAGAGAATGAAGAGGTAGAATCCACAACTGAGAAAGAAGAGACTCAGGTAAAATATGTCTGGGAAGAGAACGATATGTTTACAGTGTACATGCAGAAATGGTCATGAGCAACTAGCCCAGATGCCCCCTTAGGCATGTAGCTTAGTCCCACCACTAACTGGTAACAAAGGGATAAAGAATACAGGGATGAAGCTCGGGGGTTCATGGAATTTATAAACAAACAATGTTTCAAATGTCACATTTGCATTTGTCACGGCTCAGGCAAGGACTCAGACGCGGACCACGGGAGCTTCGGGTTCCAAGCGGGTTTATTGTTAACGTCAGGCAAAATGACAACATCAAAACGGGCAGGCTCGAGACCAGGAAGGCAGTCTGTGGGCAAAGCCAGGGTCAGGAACCAGGTAGGCAGGCAATCAGGCAAACTGGGCAAGGCGACAGGCAGAAACGAAATCGGGAACTCACAGATAGAAAACCAGCAGCAACAAACCAAGAGAGAAACACTGCTATGAACTAGCAAAGGGACAGAGACAAGCAAGGAAGATAAAGGGCTGGGCTGACGAGGTAATGGGAAGCAGGTGGGCAGGCAGGCAGGTGGCGGTGATCTGGCAATCAGGTGGGCGGGGACCGGGCGGAGCGCGGGGCAGGGCTGGAGCGCAAAGGAAAACAAAAGCACATGGCCACACATAGACAGACAGGGGGAAGACAACAACAACAGCTAGGGGGCAGGAGCACTGACAGCATTAGTCTTTTATTGTATTTATTTCTCTTTATTTCAGCTTTGACAAAATGTCAGAGATTGTAGACCAAGCCAACTGAAGCAGAAAAAACATTTACAGGATAAAAAAAGACAGGAAAAAGCTCCAGCCAAAGGCTCCTCATTTGCACTTCTGATCCAGTATCAGCATACTCACCCTTAATCCCACTTTGAAACACTTTGAGGAGGGATTTCATTACATCATTGTCATTGAGCAGACACTCTTATCCAAAGCGAATTACATAGCTTACAATTCTTACATGTTAACCAAGATTCAAGATTCAAGATTCTTTATTGTCATTGTAAAAGGCATACAACGAAATTCAGGTGGAAAATTCATACAAGGAAATTCAGCACAACATATGTGTATATAATGTCTATGTGCTAGTGGATCAACCAGCTGGGTCTACTGGTTTTGAAGAAGTGGCTGTTGCAGTGCATCATGGGAGTCTGCAATGACTGTAGACCGGCACAGATGAGTTTTTTCCTTCTCTCTCTTTCCCTCCTCTGTACCTCTCATTAAAACCTAAGCTTTATTCGTATGATTTATGAAACCAATATTATCAAAGCAATACAGAACACAAATCATGTAAATGAAAAAAGATGTATTGAGAAAGTTAATTTCCCTGTTTATGCCAAGTTGTGGAGCATGTGTTTACAGTGCGTTTATAATATTTGTAATTACATGGCGCACAAGCATGGATATATTTAGGTTTGATTAAGATGGTAAAATTGCAGAGATTATACACCTTTATCTTTTACCATCACACTTAAAACATATTTAAAAACACCCTCTGTCTCTGCCAGTCTCTCGCGCTTTATCTCAGTCTCTCCTGCCCTCTCTTTATTACCGGTAAAAAGCCGTTATCTGTGGGCTGAGGTTTTCCTTGGCACACACATCAACAGGCACACAGTATACTTGTTACCCATAATGTTATTCTTTCCTCACATCACAGGCTCTGGAATGTGTGGAGAATGGAACAAGTGGTGGCAAAGGGAGTGTGTGTGTGTGTGTGTGTGTGTGTGTGTATGCGCACACGTGCATGTGTGTGTCTGTGTTTGCATATGCATGTGAGCATACGTGTGCACATGCACTATGGTTTTACATGGCTTAACAAGCTAATGTAATCTCTGTTGTAATTATCATCTGTAATTAAGGGTGTCTGTTACACCACAGAAAGACAACCCACACACACACACACACACACACACACACACACACACATTGCCCCCCCCCCCCAGTCCTGGCAAGCAGACTCCTGTACACTGCAATCCTTCTCCCCACTGTTTGGTTAAGGGCAGCTCAAGGAAAGGCATGAGCAACATCAGCAAACACAAGCCTGGGATTTCCCCCCTGCTTTCATTAACCGAGAAACCGAAATCCCAGAGGCACACCCCGAGCCATTGAAATGAGCTAATGCATGATGAAGAAAAATATCAAAACACAAAATATGTTGTGTCATAAATAAATCTGCGGGTTTAAATTACAGATCTGACGGGTGGCTGACATGAAAGTGTGAGTGATGTGGAAGGGGGGGGGTTACGGTACACAGACTCACAGTACTCTCTCCTCCGGCCTGCGCAAGCGCAAGCATGTCCACAAGGGCAATACACTACAATATTGTCATTTAGCATTATCCAGAGTGACTTACATACAGTAGGTTACAGCTTTTACATGTTATCCGCTTATACAGCTGGATATTTACTAAGGCAATTCTGTTAGGGTACTTTGCCCAAGGGTACAGCAGCAGTGCCCCCGTGGGGAATCGAACCAGCCACCTTTTGGTTATGAACCCGGCTCCTTACCGCTATGCTACACTCTCATTTTGTTTAACATATTGTCAGTACTTCAGCCCCCTAACTGTTGTTCTTGTGTTTTTCCCTGTCTGTCAGTTCCATGTGCTTTTGTTTACAGTTCGCTAGTGTTCCGGCCCTGCCCCACTCTCCGCCCTGTACCCGCCCACCTGATTTCCAGATCACCTCCACCTGCCTGCCTGCCCACCTGCATCCCATCTCCTCATCAGCCCAGCCCTTTATTTACCATGCTTGCCTCTCTCTGGTTGCCAGTTTGTCTCAGTGTTTTCTCTGTTATGTACCCGCCTTGTTACTCGCGTTATTGACCCTGTGCTGACTTCTGCCTGACTGCCTACCTCTTCCCTGCCTGCCGTCCTGCCTTGGCTGCCTGATCTGCCTGCCTGCCCAGTTTGACCCAGCCAGTCTGTCTGTTTTTGATCCCTGCTCCTAGTTTGTTCTGCCTCGGACTGCCTTCCTGGTTTTTGACCCTGCCTGCTCTGCCACCACGAACTTGCCCTGTGATTCTCAATAAACCCCTCGGAACCTGCGCACGCCTGGTCTGCGTTTTGAGTCCGCGCCTGTGCCCTGACACACATCCTCACCTTCACGCTACACTCTCACAACACCGTGCGCCAGCTGGCATGTGGTAGCACAAGAAGGTGGCTCAACTTTGGGCTGCTGAGTGACAAGGACATTGAAAAACCAAAGCGCATCTGTGGCAGTGCATCTATAGAGGCTGTGCTTGGTGCTTTATCAATCAATCAATCAATCAATCAATCAATCAATCAATTTTTATTTGAGTCAGTGCATTTTTACAATTTATTCACAAATCCATGTATGCAGTGCATTTTCCAGAGGGAATAAAAAAAATAAAAAAAAAACAGAAAAGCCAGGCTAATTGGGGGAAAAATGAAAAATTATTCCTGGGAAAAAATGTGGGCAAGAGACACAGCTTTATGTGTCCATACCCGAAAGGGTGGGTCAGTGGGTTGGTCCACGAGTACCGCATGTGTTTCAGTTGTAGTACAATGGAAACAGCCAATTATTGGGGGGGTGAAAGCCATCACTCAGTACAACAGAATGAAAATGTTTTTCCTTTATTCTTCATTGAAACCCAGCGCAGTTAATCCCTCGGCATGGAAGGTATGCGGGGCTTCAGGAGGGGAAGTCTTTGCTTGTGGACCGAGACGCTCTGCTGCGCTCCGAGGACCCCCTCACTGTCTGCACAGTACATAAAGCCTGAAATTGTTTTTCTTTGCGTTAAATCCATTAAGGTCTCTCTCTCTCCCACTTCCTGCTCCCTGTCTCCTCATTTAGCTCCAGGACCGGGCTGTCACATGTGAGAGGTGTTTGGTGTAGCTGTGCATCAAATGCCCCACCAACCTCTCAAAGACCGCATTCACGCCTCAGTTTTGGTGACCCCCCCTTGCCCCCTCCCTCAGCCACCTTCTCTCTGCCCCCAAGAAAAGGGTCTTCAGACGGGCGATTATGGAAGGAAGGGTGCAGTTGGGGTTAGTCTTGGCCGTGCGTGAGCGTGTCAGCTTTGATAGGGCTGAGATTACAGAAGTGCGCATAGCGTGTGGTATGGTAAACTTTAACTCCTCTTACACATGTCAGAGGGAGTGCCTCCTATCCAGGAAAATCCTTTCCTAATCACACCCAGAGCCATCCGCAGGATGTGAAATAAACCAGAGGATACTTTAAGTCCGGGGAACTAATGTGAAATGTTTGCAGATGCTTAAAGGACACCGGCAACTGCTAACTAGCTGAGGGTTAGTGAACTTTGCAGGATTTTAAACTTGGTGAATGACTCAGAATAAATATAAATATTTCCTTTATTCTTTAGATCCCTTGTTTTATAGTTTGTCTGATGAAAGAGCAGCAAATTAGCTGGAGGACTCATGTTATATTACTCCAGCATTCCCAGCACTAGATGTTCAGTATCCTGTGAAAACATGGACGCAAGCAGAATAATACAGTACACAAATACATTTACATTACATCATCATTTAGCAGAAGCTCTTATCCAGAGCGACTTATGTAGATTACGATTTTTGTGTGTGATGTATTAAAACCAGTGGGTATTTAGTGAGGCAATTACGGGTTAAGTACCTTGCCCAACAGTACAGCAGCATTGCCCCAGTGGGTAACTGAACCAGCAACCTTTCGGTGACAAGCCCTGCTCCTTACCACTATGCTACATTGCCACCCCATTTAATATTTGCTAGTCACACCATCAGCTGAACTGATCAGCAAGACCTCCTCTGCCCCCCCCCCCCCATACAGCCCTACCCAAAACAGTCTGTAATGGAAACTTGAGCCAGGGCGTCCCGTAGCTAGGCCATGGCCTGTCTGACTGTGTGCAATGGGGAGTGCCGGGGGGACATGGGGAGGGGGGCAGGGTGTTACAGTCAGGCTCAGGTGTCTTGATTCGTCACACCTCTGCCCCACCTGCCATAAACCCCCAGGTCTCAGGGGCCGTGGCCGGAGCTGCGCCCGCCAGTCAGGCGCGTTCACACAGCCCCCACCCCCCACCCCAAAACCCCCAGGGCGCCGCAAATCCATCCCGCAGGGGCGTGGGCCGGGGGTTTTACTGTTCATGAAAAGATACCGTTTTACAAGACCTGTGTCCTAAATCACCCAGGAAATGTCACACAGGCAGCTGCCCTGAGACAGGTTCGGCTTTCAGCACAATGTTCTGTTGTGTTCAGGAAAGGGTGAAAAAAAAGCAACCCGCCTGTCGGCCCCCATTGTAAAAAAAAGACAAAAAAAAAAAAGATTGAATGACTGGATGAAATCCCCCTCTTTTCGGCTTTCACCGCAGCTGCCAGAGCGGGTTGTTATTACGGTGAAACTCGCCGGAACCGCTAGCAGACGACAGGACACTAAACACCCACCACAGCAGAGAAAGACTCCACTTGGGGAGAGGAACCGCAGTGAGAGGTGAGTTTGCCCTGACTTAGACAGTAAGACCGATGACAGCTGTGATGAATGGCGCACTGTGCTTGAGGTGGTTTCCCTCTGCTCGTGAATGACAGCTCCCTCTCCCCCCCTCCTCTGGACCAGGGGTACACCCCCCCCACCTCCATCTCACACAACCACATCACACAGATCTAACCTCCACTTGCCTGACATGTTAATTAAGACAGGCCTGTGTCAGGGGTGTCATTATCTAATCTCGTTTAATAATTCACTTCCTGGACAGGCTCTCTTAACAGTTTGACAGTTTGACCTCTTACACGTTCAGTAACCCATCCCATTGGAGCAAGGATGGGGAAGTGAGTGACATCAGTGCCACATCTGAGATTTGAACGCTTCAACACTAAGGTTCTAAATAGTCCAACCATTTCACTTCCCCCCTCCCTACACACACACACAGACACACACACACACTCAGACAAGTATACATGCACACACATATACTGTACAAACGCACACAGTTTTAAGTCTAAGAGCCTCTCCTTTGCTCTTCTTCCCTGGTTCCTGTTGGAGACACAGAGGTAAGGAGGTGATTACCAGAGACTTGATGAGTGGAACAGTGCCTGTCCAATGAAAACTGTGACCTTTGACCATCCAGACAGCTCAACATCTTCTATAGCAGCATTTCTCAAACCTCTCCTGGAGGGCCCCTGTCCTGCATGTTGTAGATCTCTCCCTGCTCCAACACAGCTGCTTAATAACAAACTGATCATTTAAATCAGCTGTGTTGGAGCAGGGAGAGATCTAAAACATGCAGGACAAGTGGTTCTCCAGGAGAGGTTTGGGAAATGCTGCTCTATTGCTCTTCATACCAACCCAAGCTCAATATCCTATAATGACCACTTACAGTACCAGCTACCAGTCAAGCAACTGCTATTGCACAGAACGGCTGTCCCAGTAGTGCTTGTCTTCCTCTGTCAGTGTGACAGGCCAACCTAATATAGACCAACGTTCTCTACAAACGCTGTATGTGTGCTCCAGGCTGTTCAATTTCATGTATAAGAGTGGCGATGGGTTTGAACCACATGTCTTCCTTTATTAGAAGAACTGCGCATAACTGCCCAAATCAGCTCAGGTTCTGTTATAAGTGCTACATACCAGTGCGAAACAGCTTGGCTTCCTCTGATAGGGTTAAATACCAGCCTGAAACAGGCCAACTTCCTCTTATAAAGATGCATACCATCCTTAAGCACTTTGAAATCATCTGTTACAGATACTGTGCATGCCATGCCTGAAGTTCTCCAACAGAGCTACTTACCAGCTCAAAGCGGTGACACGCAATCTGGTGGAAGATAGAGGAGACAAATAAGGCTGGATAATGCTATTTTAGTTACCAGACATTAACAAAGCGCATTTTTCATGCATGCCTTTACACAACCCCTCACAACACACACACACACACACACACTCACACACACCCCAGCCCCCGCCCCCTTGACCCTGTCTTCTCTCCCCCTGGACACACACGGCAGAAAACTGTCTGTGTTAATGTTCTCCTTCCCAAAATTATGTGGACAGCGTGTGCACTTGGCGCAGAATATATGGGCCTCGGCAGAGTTTCGGGGAGGAGGGGAGAGCATACCTGGGTGGTCCCTGGGGAGCTGGGGAGGGAGGTGAGTGCTGTCAGGTCGCCTGTGTCGACAGCGCGGGAGTAATTGGCCCATAGCTGGAGGCGGCGGCACAGCCGGGCGGGAGGCTGCGGCCTCGGCATTACTGGCAATTACCAAAGCCAAGGGGTCAATTGGATAGGCTGCGGACGGCTGGGCACGCTGTCAGTGGAGACTCCAGCTTCCCATGAGGCCCCTGCGTTTGGGGGGGGGGGGGGGGGGCGTGGGTGGGGTGAGAGCATGCTGAACATGTGTCGTTTGTTGTATAGAGGAGAGCTTCCTGCGAGTGTCTGATCTAAGAGGTGCCTGACTTTACAAATTAGAGAGGATGGAACTTGTTAACCTCGCCTCGCAGCTAAGCAGGCCTGTCTGGATTGTGTCACTGTCTCTCAGCTGCGGAGAGCAGATCCGATTGGCTCAAATCCACCAATGATCCACAAATCATGCTCTGTTTTCTTCCCTTGTAAAACAACCACAACTTCTGCAACATTGACATTACAGCAGATACAAGCCCAAGACCACACAACTAAATGCATACATACAAACACACATGCGCACACAGGGATTCACACACTCACAGATGAAGCCACAAGCACTCACACAAACACAAACACACACACACACACACTTACTTGATAAATGTGTGCTGTCCTTGTCATATAAACTGCTTAAAATTGCTTAAACACAGAGAGACACGAGCATACAAAGTCACACACACACACACACACACACCAAGTATGCACACATATATACACAACTATTGCTGGCTTCAGGATGGTGAAGAACTGCAGGTCAAACAGAGAAAAGCCTCACCAGGGTGATGTTGTGGTAAATGTGGTATATTTGCACATTTATATATTATAATTATTATAATTATTTTTGCATGATTTGATCTGTTGCTGTATGGGTCACTCCCGTTTTCCCCGTTTCTTCTGTTTAAATTCAGCTCAGGGTTCTGCGCATGTGGATGAATTCATTTAGCTTCAAAAACAGACTGTAGGAGAGGTCTGTAAAGCAGTTACATTAGAATTAGCTCATTTTTCACCACCACCCCCTCCAAAGCACACCCCTGGGAGCACAGTATCAAATGTATAGTATAACAGTCAACCTCCTAAATATGACAAAAATAAAACCTTGCCATCACAATTTTTCCAGGGGATTGGATGTCGCATGTAAGAATATCTCAGAAAGGCCATGTGAAAATTTAACGGCCTGTTTTCGATTGGTGTGGAACAAGACAAAGCCCCCCCCCCCCAAGCCACCCCTGTGTGTAACCAAATCTGAGACAGTTCAGCCCGAGCCCCCCTCGGACATCCTGTTTAAGGATTTTGAGTTGGGGGTGCATGTAAGGAATATTGATGTCAGCTCCCTCCTTTCCCTGGACCTCACACTGTACAGGACAGAGCAGGGCAGGATGGGACCAGTGGGACAGAGAGAGAGCGTGGGGTCAGAGTAGGGGAGGAGGGGTGTGTGTGAGCAAGCGGATTAGATGTCCACCCCCCTCACCGACCGTTACTTGTTCCAGGGAGGTGGGTGAGGCGGGGGTGGGCATCTGTCACTGTACATCACTCCCGTTTCCCTCTCTGTAACATCTCCATCCCTGACCTTTGACCCTGCACTCATCCTCTGACCCTGGCGCATTATTACAGTGTCCCAGGAGCCCTCCGACATCCCAGATATTCACCTCACCTTTCTGAGGGCCGGTAATGCCTTCCATACCTCAGCCTCCCACCCTCCCTCCCTCCCTCCCTGCCTCTCTCCCCCTCTCCCCTTCCCTCCCTCTGCCTCTATCTCTCTCACACATTCAGATTCACATGTACTTAATCGTCATGACCTATGTGAAGTATTGCCAACACAAACAAGCGCTGAAAATGAATGCGGCTGCTAAAATAACACCACCAAAAAGATGATACTTTATTAACATGAATAGTAGCAATTCAATAAGAATAGTAATAATCACAACAATAACAAAAAGTTGTTTTTTGTATAATAATAGGGAGCACTGCATGGATTAGATGGAGCAGAGATGAGAACTGAAAATGAAAAATGAGATGAAACAGATGTTCTGCTGTCTACCATCGATGTACGTACGGAATCTCCAAATCACTGCTATGCTGGGATGTATGAAAAGAAGAAGAGTTCTCAACATCACACACGCACAGGGCCCGAAGAGACAAGAGGTTTTCCTCTGAGTCACGCGTCGCGTGTTGCCTCAGAAGAAAGACGGGCGATGAAAGACGGAGGAATGAAGAGAATCGCTTGTGCTCTCCACGGAGGTCGTGGGAGCCGTTCTCCGGTCCGGGAGCAGAGGTCGTCCGGAGTTCTGCTGGCCCCCGGGGCAGAACATGGCAGACTATTTTCGGGACCCTCGCTTTGTTAATCTTGTTAATCGACGCGCAGCTTCCCGGGGGGTGTCATCCAGTTAAGCTTGATGTGAGGACCCCTCAGTTTCTCCCAAAGGTCAGGGGAAGAAGCTGAGATTTCATGGGGGGGGATCTGTCATTCTGCTCTGTAACTTTCCCCTCATTTCTCTCACTTGTTTACCGACGGACGGACAAACGGAGGCACAGAGAGGCTCTTTTCTTTCGGGATGTTTGACGGACCCAGCTGTGCCCCTGCTTCCTGCCAGCGGCCCCGACCCGCCCTCCCGCCTGTCCCTTGTCGTCCTTCACGCTCCGTCTCTGTTTTCATTCTTTCGTCCTCAGTCCGTCTCTGTTGCCCTCCTCTCCGACATCCATCCTCTGCTTCTGTGCCTGGTCTGACTCCATCCCAGCTGCGGGTCTCAGGCTTTTCGAGTGCTGCTTCGGAGAGCAATTGCATGTGGAAAGGCATTAGTGTAGCATAGTGGAAAAGATCAGAGCTCACAACTGAAAGGTTGCTGGTGCAATTCCCTGCTGGGGCACTGCTGCTGTACCCCTAAGGCAAGGTACTTAACCGGTAAATATCCAGCTGCATAAATCGATTTCATTGTAAGTTGCTCTGGATAAGATCACGTGCTAATAATGTCATGTAATATAAAGGGTGACTTTGCCCCCCCCCCCCCCCCCCCAACACACACTCCCCACCCCATAAAACGTCACCTCTCCTGTGTGACAGGCGGAACACTAAACCTGCCCCACATTCCCGACAGCTTCTTCTCTCGCTTCCTCTTCAGTGATCGATCAAAGTGGCTGTGGAGAGAGGACACAGGCCGGACTTCCTGTACCTGATAAAATGCCCAGCTCGTGTTTCATCATGTTTCAGGCAGCACACCCTAAAAAAGTGACTGAACGACTGATTGAATGAATGAATGAATGAATTCGACAGTGAATGAATTAATGAATTAATGTGTCAGTTGGTAATTTAATGTTTCACCACATTTACACTGTATACACTGCATACAGGCCATATACACAAATGAGACGACCAATGAGATTACTCAGCTGTTGAAAAGTCACATGTTACAAGAAGGAATGAGTTAATGAATGAATAAATGAATGAATGCATATATTGTTAGGTGGTTAAATGTTTCATTGTGTTTCAGACCATACACACTAATAAGATGAGTAATGTTACTCTGCCATTGAAACATTCCATGTTCCAAGAAGAAATGAGATGAATGAATGAATGAATGAATGAATGAATGAATGGATGGTTGGATGGATGGATGAATGGATGGATGGATGGATGGATGGATGGGTGGATGAATGAATGAATGAATGAATGAATGAATGAATGAATGTGTCCTTTGCTAATTATGTACAGGGTGAATTTCACCCACTTGCCACATTCCAGAAAAGTTGATGGTGATGTTTCAAAGGGACAGCATGCACGCTTCATTAATTCATGCTCACACTCCTTCACTGAGAGGGACGTGCTAAGCCAGCTGCCGACTGTAGCCTTCCCCCTGCCAAGGGGAGGAGCGGGTTTTACACCAGCCCGGATACATGCCCCGTCCCTCCCCGTATAAACTCCCAGCTCATTTCTCAGTGGCCAGACTCGCCGATGCAGGTTGGCTCAGAGTCAATTTTTGAGCCGTGAGTTTTATTTATTTACGCAACACATGTGTGACCCCATTAAAAAAGGTCTCAATGTGGGAGCAATTTAGGAAGGAAGCCTGATGCAGGTATGCACGCAGGTACGCGCGCTATGACTCGTATCATGCGGTATTTATAGGGGTGTCCACCTGGCATGTGAATGTCCGTCTGTTTGGGCAGGCTCTGATTGAGTGTATACTGGTCTCGGCCTTATGCAGGAAGAACATAAATATCTAGCCTATCCCTCCTCTCTCCTTCTCCTTTAATTGCTGTTCTTACTCCATTTCATTTCGCAGGCTGGTGAGCCTGCGTTAACCTAACCTGGTCAGGAGTTTCTTTGTTTACATATGCCTGTAGGTGCACATCATCTCTGAGATGCAAAAAAAACCTATCAGACAGCTTTTTCCTTTGAGTTATTTAGTGTTTGAGGGGCAGTTCCCAATTTTCCCCGGGGGTAGTCTGTTTCTTTAAAAAGCATGACATGAGCCAGATTGAGCACCTGCAATCCAAATAAAGTGCTTTGCTAGAGGGTGCAAGCATGGAGTTCAACAGTCCCAGTGCTACCAAGGATTTGAACTTAATGACCCTTTTACCTCTTGTCTAGAGGCATGTCCACCTTCTCTGCAGCCCTGCACCTCTAACCTGATGTGCCAATGACTCTCTGCACCGTTTGAGGTAGTAAGCAGGTAAATTGTCCATTCTTCAGTCGGCTGGACAGGTGTCATCTGTCATTTACTATCTAGGGTTCAGGGTCAGTTTTTCACCAGGTGTCCTCCTCTCTCAGTCAAGGCATCAATAATTTGTTTTTAACCCCCAACCGCCCCCCCCCACCACCACACACACACACACACACACACACACACACACACACACACACGCGCGCACACACACACACACGCACGCACACACACACACACACACACACATACGCACACACACACACACACACACACACACACACACACACACACACACATACGCACACACACACACACACACGCGCACACACACATACGCACACACATACACACACTCACACACTGGAGGCAATAATTCAGTACAGGCTCTCCCAAAGCCCCTTGTGAGTCACTGGAAATCTTGGTTTCAGAAGCCAGAACAGATATACATCAGTGTGAGTAGTACTATGGTAATAAGGCAAATATAGGCGTGGCACTCACTCACAAGGACAAGGGGGTGGGGGGTGGGGGGGTCACAAGAAATGTATCACTGGCCTGTGACAGCCACCCCAAATGCAACTGCACCCACAGAATGGGGGGCTGAAAAAAGGACTGTTGATTCTGGAGGTAAGGTGATGTAATCACTACACAAAGGAAGCTTTTCTTGAATTTTCTAACCCTTCCCCACCCCCTCCACACACACACACACACTAATGGCTGCATGATGTGTATGTATGGAATATTTTACATATGTACATTTATGTACAAACATGTGCACAGGCATGGAAATCCAGTCAAGCCGTCGAAATGGGGGGGGGGGGTGTCCATCCGCCCCCGCGATTCCATTCCAGGATCGGATATTCTGTGGTGGGGGTGGGCGTCTACCTCTCTCTGATCAGCTACCATCAGATGTCCCTCTCTCTTCCTTTCTGTCTCTGTTTCTCTCTCTCTCTCTCTCTCTCTCTTTCCTTCTCTACCTCTGTCTCTTCCTGGTTTTGTCTGCCTCTTTGTGTTTCTCTGTTTTCTGTTACCAGTGTAGCATAGTGGTAAGGCCCCAGTATATATCCAACTGTATAAAAGGGTAAAATTGTAGGTAGAGCATCTGCTAATTGACAATAATGTAATGTTTCTCTCTTAGTCAATTTCTGTCATTCCCTCTGTCTCTGATCCTGTATTTTTTGAATGGTACACTCTTAACTGCATCTCTTGTACAAACTTGCACAGACTCTACATAGCTTTCTTCATGCCTTTTTTTGTCATTCGAAGAGAGGTGGAGAGATAGGGGAATGATTGAAAGAATAATAATAAAAAACTTTTATAAACTTTTTTAACTTTATAAAAGTGTGCACAGCATAGCAGCTGGCTTGGATATGCACTAGCTCCTTACATTACTGAATTGGACATAAAATCATATGAGATAATGGCTGTTGGAGGGGAGGTATGGAGCATTATGCATAATACAAAGTGACCTCTCAATCAAACTCTTTAGCGGTTTTTAATGGTTGTACCTGCGGGTTGATGAATCAGGATTTGGACCTGTTATCTCTCGCTTTAAATGATGATCCTCGGGCTCTTTTCTAATGAACTGCGTGAAGAAACTTGGAAACAGTTTCCTGGACACCGTCCAAGCTGCTTTTGCATCATGATTGGCTGAGATGCGTTTCCATGAACACAGTGACCCCTCCCTTTCCCACCCCCCAAACAAAAAGAAAAACACTATTCTGGAAACAAATCTAAAGAGAATCGTGTAAGCCATTCTTGGCAGGAGAACAGAGCACTGGTATTTTACCCTCTGAGTAATCACAACATAAACAGAGTTTAACATCCCAAACCTTGCGTTTTGGGATGTTAAAACAAAACCTTGAGTTTTGTATTGATTTCTGTTGGCACAAGGCATCATTCGGTCTGTGTGTGCACATGTGTTTCTGTGCGCCCAACTGCCTCCGTGGCACGGCAATCTCACACACACACATATACACCTGGAACAGACAGGCACGGCTCAGCCTCGGAATGCCGGAGGGTTGCTGAGCGGGCATCCAATTCCAAGCTGGGATGGGCATGGCTGGCATCAGAGGGATGGGACATAAACAGGATCTTGTGTGTAATTATGCATAATAGGAGTCCCCCTTAGTCCCTGGCACCCTGCCCCCCCGCTCCCCCCCAAGCTCCCCTCAGCCAACACCCCCCCCCCCCCCCCCGACTCAAAATTCAGCACACTACTGGCTTCCTCATCCCACCCGGGTTAACAACTTTGCCGTGGTTCATTTTTCCAAAAACACTGTCGTATTTTGGAAAGTTCTGGAAAGCTAAACTGACTGAGGAGAACTCACAGGGGGGCCAGGGGATTTCTCAGTGAACCGAGAGACTTGAGCCATCTCTTTGCCTTCTGTATTTATACTGGTACAGCGCAGTTCTGCTAGCCTGAATTTTACAAGTTCCACGTCTGATGTCAAACCTGTGTTCTCTGCTCTAATTTTAAAAGAAGAGAGGAGAGAGAGAGAGAAAGAAAGAGCGTACTTTGAATTGTTCTTTTTAATGCAACGAGAATGACCCTATGTCCTCTCTCTCTCTCAGATCTGTTCCTTTCCCCTCCTCTTTGCCCTCTTCTTTCTCCTCCTCCCCTCTCCTCTGCTGCACCTTACTTGCAGAGAGCTTAAACAGACATGCTCGTATGGAGACCTGATGACGTCAAGGGAGATTTCACTATCAGCAGGCAGAGGGGTCAGATCAGGAAACAGCAGGAATTCCCCTCACACTGTCTATTGTCTGTGCTCATTCACTTTGATCATCCGAGATGATAAGCTTCACCTACAGTTTGTTGCATTTTGCCATATGTCTTTGTTTTACCTTGTGTGCATGTATTCCTGCCGCAAGTCCCAAGAGCAAAGTTGCTGAATCTGTGTCCGTAGTGTTTGTGTGTGCATATGCGCATATATGTGTGTGTGTGTTTGTGTGTGTGTGTGCGTGTGTATGTGTGTGTATGTGTATGTGTGCCTGTGTGTGTGTGTATGTGCATATGTGCATATGTGCGTATGTGTGTGTGTGTATGCGTGTGTATGTGTGTGTATGTGTATGTGTGCCTGTATATGTGTGTGTGTATGTGTGTGTGTGTGTGTGTGTGTGTGTGTGTATGGGGGGGGGGGGGGGGGTTGATAGAGCTTTTCCCTCAAGCTATTCTGGAAAGAGGTTGAAGGTGCAGCCCTGTAGGCCTCTGTGCCTCTCTGTGGCCTTTCACATTTCCCTTCTCCCTTCATCTTGTTTCTCTTCTTTACTCCTACGGCCAGCTATGCATCTGCCTAGCGCAGTACTAACAGGAGCAGCAGACTCCGCAGGCCCAGCTCTGGACAGCCCTGTCAATATGCACGCATACCAGGGAATCCCACCCCATACCAAACCCATACCCGCACACGTGAACCCCGTTTTCTCATGTTAATACGTAATGATTTTTCAAGGCAGATGTAGCCTTTAAGTGCTGATCCCCTCTGCCTGTCCCTGGCACGGCAGGGAGAACTCTACCCACGTTGCACCTGCTCCGTCCCCTCCTCCGTCACACTCGTGTGCTTCCAACTCCGCAAATGCAACACTCATTCAACCCGACTTAGTCACATTCAAAAACCCCAGAGGAAAGACAAAAAAAAATCTGCTGTGAAGGTGTCAGAGGAGGGTTTAGTGGGCAGTGGATCCAGCCCAGCAGAGACAGAAAGAGAGAGAGACAGACACAGAGAGAGATGGCGGGTGGAGGGAGAGAGCATCTGCAGCCTCTTGCTTGTCAGCTCATGTACCTGTGCAGTCCACATAGATCCTGAGTGAGTCTGAGTCATAGAGCCTGAGAATTGACTACATAATAGCAAGAATGGATATGGTACTGTAAATTAGCATTATGCACTCTGATGTGGCATCACAACCCCTGACTCAGAGGCCCAGCCTGTTTGACAGGTGTCTGAGATCGTCCTCCTAATCCAAACAATCTCTGATTCTTCCTCCTGACCCATGTATACTATCAGCGAGCAGTGCGTGCGAAACATTTAAGAGACGGAGTGGATGTAACAATTGGACATTCCGGGTCGTAATTCATGGCCGTGATTAATAATGACATGCAGGATCTTTCCTGATGAATCATGACAGAGTGTGTGCGAGGAACTGTGGAAAAGAGCCTCCGATGTTCAGGACTGAGCAAAACGGACAGTCCAGCGGAGCTTTGGCTGGAGCCACAAGAGGCTGAAATGCATCCCGCTTCGGGGGGAAGCCCTGGGTTTTAGGAAATGAGCAGTAACTCCCGGGGAATTTCTGCGCCAGGTGTTCCTCTTTAACAAGCTGGGCGGTATCTACTGACAATGGTCCTTAGCAGCTCCTCCTAGCTGCTGATGCTGGACTGCAGTAAACCCCGGGCATCTGTGCTTGGGTCTAGCGTTACAGTGGGATTAGCGGTAATCATAATGTGAGTCACCTCTCCCGCGTCCCATACACACTCTTTCCTTACCGCACAAATGCGCATTTTCCTTTACACACACGCATATGCACACATACACACACACACACACACACACGCACCTACACACACATGCACACGCAGACATGCACACACACACACAAACACGCATGCACACACACATGCACATACACACACATACACACATGTACACACACACACACGCATACACACACGTACACATGCACACACACAAACATACACACACACACGTATACACACGGGCACACACACATGCCTATGCACACGGGCAGACATGCACACACACACACAAACACGCATGCACACACACATACACACATGTACACACACACACACGCATACACACATGTACACACACACACACGCATACACACAAACATACACACACACACGTATACACACGGGCACACACGCACGCACACTTGCTCGTGCACATGTGCACATGCAAATCATCATATCTGTGAAAGAAGCCATGTTGAATTCACCAGTAAATTGACACAGTGGAGATTTAACATGAGGAATGGCTCATGTTGTGGCAACGTTGTGCTAAGGATGAGGGCTGGTTAAATTACATTACATTACATCGCATTATGGTCATTTAGCAGATGCTCCTATCCTGAGCAAATTATACAGGTCTCAATTTCATCCATTTATACAGCTGGATATTTACTGGGGCAATTATGGGTTAAGCACCTTGGCCAAGGTTTTACGTAAGAGCAGTGCCCCAGTGGGGAATTGAACCAGAAAGCTTTCAGTTACAAGCCCCACCCCTTACCACTATGCCACACACCACTCAAAGGCTGCTGGTTTGATTTCCTTGGACAAGGGGCTTGACCCAAATTGCCTCAGTAAATGCATAAATAGTTGATTTGTAAACGATCTGAGTTACTCTTGATGGGAGTGTCTGCTAGGCTTTTGCATCTGCCAGTGACTTTACAAATGACCTAAAACCTGCATGTTCCTCTTAAACTGCCATTTTTTTTTAATGTGGAATGACCAATGCCAAATTTTCCCTGAATTTCTCTGCAATCCTGGCATGCCCAATTGTGTCATATACATGTTCCATAGCTACGACACCTGCCATCAATCAGGGGACTGATACTAACACACTTTCCTCCCAGAGTGGTACACGCTGCCCTCACTGACCAGCAGGGGTCACTATTTAGCTACAAGATGACACCCCTAAACCCCCCCCCTTATATTCCTGGTGGAAAGAGACAATTTGTTCCACCACTACGGGCTCCCGATCATCACCGATGCCCAGCGTTTTTTTTTGATATCCCTGTCACTCCTGTTTTGTTGTTCTGGTTGCCCATCTGAGATACTTCTTCCATATGTGTTTGTTATGCACAGTGCTTGCTTTGGCAAACCAAGCACATGGTTTTCATTGCCAATAAAGTGACCGGCATTTAGAACACACAGTCATGGGGAGAAACAGAGGAGTGGAGGGGAGAGAGAGATGCAGGAAGTGGAAAGAGACCCACAGGTGTTTTCTATTTAAAGTGCCCACCTCTCTTCAGTACCGGAGCAGTTTTACATCATGTCTCCATGTAATTCCTTGATTCATGTTTTACTGAAGCCCGGGAGAACCTTAAGCAGCGTGCCCCTGCAGTGGGAACGTCCAAAAATCTCTGCAGAAGAGATAATGCTGGGTTTGGGGGTTGGGGGTGGGGTGGTGGGGGTGGATTTGTCTGTTCCGATTTAGGGTCAGGTTCTCGATGTGACAGAGCTGCCCAGGCCACAGCTGAATCCCTTCATTAGCGGGGGATTAACACCATATCAGCCCGCCGAATGTGAGCGAGCCGTTGGATATTAGGCTGGGAACACTGCCTCAGGTAACCTGAAACCTGCTTAAAGACCCGTTAGGAGGAGAGAGAACCCTTGACAACGAGGCCGTTCCCAGTCACACAAGAACATGCCTCCATCTCCGTCTCTCCCTCGCCCTCATCGCTTTCCTCCAGGCGTGACTCCTCCTCTCTCTCGTCCTTTCCCTTCTCCCACGACATCACATTTTATCACCTCTTTCAACGCTTCTTCTTTCACGCCCCATCCTCATGTCTGTTTTGCTTATTTAATTTCACGCTCGTGTTTCATGTTGTGCTTTTTTGTTTCATCTAAATAAGTTAAATCAAGTTTCCTTTCTCCTTCTGTCTCTCTAGCTCTCTCTCTTCCTCAGTGTCTTCCTCTTTCTTCCTGTCTCTGTCCCCCTCTCTCTGTGTCTCTCTCTCTTCCTTGGTCTCTTCCACTTGGTCTTCCAGACTCTCTCTCTCTCTCTCTCTGTCTCTCTGTCTCTCTCTCTCTCTGTTCCTCTTTGTCTCTTCCTTGGTATCTTTCCCTCTCTGTCCTTTCTCTCTCTCTCTCTCTCTCTCTCTCTCTCTCTCTCTGTCTCTCTGTCTCTCTCTCTCTCTCTCTGTCTCTCTGTCTCTCTGTCCCTCTCTCCCTGTCTCTCTGTCTCTTTGTCTCTCTCTCTCTCTGTCTCTCTGTCCTTCTCTCTCTGACTCTCTGTCCCTCTCTCTGTCTCTCTGTCTCTCTGTCCCTCTCCCTCTGTCTCTCTGTCTCTCTGTCCCTCTCTCTCTGTCCTTCTCTCCCTCCCCTCTCTGTGTCCTGAGCCGTATGCTGGGTGGCTGTACCCAGCAGTGAAAGGCTCTATGCTGCAGTGAGAGAGGGGTGGCTTGGGGCGCTGGGCCAGGGGACTCTGGGGCCGGAGCCCCGGGCTGCGGTTGTTATGGAGCTCTCTTGTTGTCAAGACGGTTGCAGGAAAACACAGCTGCAAGAAAGGGTACAGGACACAATGCTCTGGGAACAGATCGGGCAGACAGTGGGGGGAGAACAGACGGCTGAAATTAGAAGGGGGGGGGGGCTTCATCCCCTCTCTTCTACCCCATCCTTATCCTCTTCCTCTGTCCAGGGTGTTAAGATGGTAAACAGTAGTATGGATATCAAGCTTTTCCTCCTCTATAGGCTTTCTGCCATCTGGATTTCCTGACTAGGTACCACCTGTGTCTGGATGTCTGCTATGAAATCTGGTGATTTATTTAAAGCAGAGGGTTAGAAATGCCGGTGATGTCTTTGCATGGTAATAAAAAAAAAAACTGTGAAAAAGATGGCCTGAGGCATCAGACTTGTCCCTCTCTGTCTTTTAACCATTAAGAGGTTATCATGAGGACCCTCCTAGCCCCCACTCCTTGCTCTCTCTCTCCCTCTCTCCCTCTCTCCCGCTCTCTCTCACATACACACACACACACACACACACACACACACACACGTGAATGGGGTTCTCAAAATAGAAAGACAAATAAAGATACAAAGGTCAACTGCTGAGATGGAAAAATACAGAAAATAAAAAATAAAAAAAGAAAGAAATGATGTCACCATCAGCGGATGATCAGCCAATCAGATAATACAATCACAGCCTTTGGTTGTGAAGCTTCCAGGTCGGGGCGGCAGTGTAGCATAGTGGTTGAGAAGCAGGACACGCAACTGAAAGGTTGCCGGTTTGATTCCCTGCTGGGGCACTGCTGCTGTACCCTTGGGCAAGGTACTTAACCCATAATTGCCTCAGTAAATATCCAGCTGTATAAATGGATAACATTGTAAATACCTGTAACCTGTGTAAGTGTATGCTAAATGCCAATAATGTAATGTAACGTAATGAGTTCCATTTACAGGACCCTCCTTCAATGGGCAAATCTTAAAGAACCGCACATTAGGCAGCAAAAAGGACAAAAAGGTCACTCACTGTCTGCTCTGTTCATGATGCACAGTAACATACCGGAAAAAAGGGGACCAGCCTCCTCTGGTCAAAAGAGTGACCATGTGTGCAAGTGTCAGCTGTCATGCCATGTCACAAGGGCTTTTCGTTTGTATCAACACCCGAGAGGAAGTCCATGTGAGGGTCCTTTTAATGATATTTCAGGACTGACAATTGCAATTAGCTTGTGTGATGTCAATGTAAAGACAACTGGGACAGACACAGAAAATACTTCTGGAACATACTGAAAAAGAACATTTTGGTTCATCTGGAGAAAAGTTGTTCTGATTTTTGTTGTGTGAAGTTGTTCTGATATGGGTGAAACGTCTATGCTTCATTTTGTAAAGTGCAATTAACTGCATAAACAGACAATTACAGCAAAGCTTGTATTGTGACTCTGTCAGTCTCTTTTTATCTAGAACAAAACCATGCACATGTATCTGCACGCACGCACATGCACACACACACACACACACACATACACACACATACACACAAACATGCATGCATTTCACCTCATATTTTTTGGCTTATCTTCATGGCACTTTGCATTCCTGAGAGCTGTGTTGGGTGGTCTAACCCTCTACCCATCTCTCTCTCTCTCTCTCTCTCTCTCCCTCCCTCTCTCCCTCACACACACACACACACACACACACACACAGCCTCTCAAAGTGGGATTAATGGTTCGCTTTGTGAAACTAGGCAGAAGGTGATATTATTGGACAGTAGGGTGTGGAGTGATGTCATCAAGTGAAGCGATTTCCCCACTGCGCTGATCATTGCCGAAACTCACTTGAAGTGCTTTTTCACAGCATGGTTAAGTTCACAACAAACTTAATTTGTGGTGCAGCTGAAAAAAAGAAAGCATATTCAGTAATAAGCAAACAAGCACAAATCTTGTAAACAGGAAAATAAGAAAGTTCCTTCCTTCAAATCTGAGCATTTAAAGGGAACTCAGTGAAACTCTCCTCCTCCTTCTTGGCTCGATTTAACTGACACTCGATTTAGGAGCAGTGTAACGCCTGACTTTATTTAATGTATATGTACCCTGACCCCAGCCACTCTCCACCTGTGCATCTGGTGCACTCCCACACCAGGAATTTTGGAAGATCTGCACGCATCTGAATGATGCCACGACCCACGCCCGTCCATCATACCTTTGTGACGCTGTTGCACACATCGCAGTATAATTTTGTACGAGAGCGATACGGAGAGATGGATAGCGAGAAAGAGAGAAAGTGAGTGAGAGAGAGAGAGAGAGAGATATGGGGCAGGGGCAGGGGCAGGGAGAAAAAGAAGGAGAACCACTATGCAGAAGGTTCATTCTGCAGGTTTTTTGTCCTCTTTTTTTCAGTACCTCTAGTAATTTTACATCTCTGTCTTAATTGTGTCCCTTCAGAAGGAAAGGTCTGCATGAAAATGCCTCCCTCTCAGGGTACTTTCCACATGAGTCCAGAGACAGGCCAAGTTGTCTGAAGGGTAACTGATACCAGTGGTGCGACAGAAATGGGGACCATACTGCACTCTTTCTCACATGTGTGTCTGCGTGTGTTTGACTGTCTGTCTAATGCACTGATTCTCAATCCTGCTCCTGGCCCCCCCCCCCTGCTCTGCACATTTTCTTTTTTTTTTTTTTTTTTTTTTTTTTTTTTTTTTTTTTTTTCCAATTTGAAAACTTTTTATTTTACTTTCGGCTACCGGCAGGGTTATAAGCATACAGACACTAAAGACAAAACAAACAAACCACTTTGGCAAAAAGGGAAAAGAACACTGAGACAATGTCCATATACTAACTTGGCCCTATTACAAAGGTCCAATGGCATGACCTCTCACTTCCTGTTATGCACTGGCTCTGCACATTTTCCATCTTTCCCTGCTCTACCTACCTGCCTGAACTCATCAGTGGCACTTTTGATTAGCTGAACACACCTGATTTAATCATTAATTTCAATCAGGTGTGTGAGGAGCAAGGATAGATATGCAGAACAGGGGGGCTCCAGGAGTAGGATTGAGAAACACTGGTCTAATCCATCCCTTGAAGACAAGGGACAGGTTTTTCTTTTGACGGCAGCTGTGTTTCCAGAACACAGCTGCCCTCTGCTGTTTGCTTAAGGGCAGAGCACTGTGGATACCGCCACAGCTCATGAACAGGATGAGAGGTGCAGTATTGTTTCTTATCAGTAGGGGGTGCTAAGGTACCACTTTTCATTCTCGGTTTCAGATGACAAACTGTTACATTTACATTTACATTTATTCATTTAGCAGACGCTTTTATCCAAAGCGACTTACATAGGTTACAGTTCTGTACAATGTTATCCATTTATACAGCTGGATATATTTACTGAGGCAATTTACTGTTACATGGTTCCTGAATAAATTGGTACTAATTTACCATCTATGTAAGGGCAGAGGAAAACTGAAACAAAGCTCAGCAATAAAAGACAAAACTAGGAAGGAAGTATTAGATAGATTAGATTAGATAGAGATTAGATTAGATAGAGAAGTATTAGATATTAGTCTGCAGCCCAGATATAGCCTTTGATTTATACAAGTTACACTTGATGCTCCTTCATGACCTTAGAGTTTAGACAGATTTTCAGAGAGCATATCTATATGCAACTGTGGTGAGAAATATGAACGTGAAAGGATAGATAAGGTTTCTGTGTGTGCGTGCATGCATGCGTGTGTGTGTGTGTGTGTGTGTATGTGTGTGTGTATTGGTTTTACCGCTGCTGAAATACACCAAGTGGTAATGGATTTTATGAGGTGTGCCTTTATGGTGTTACACACATAAACTTGTCTTTGTTCCTAACATAGCTGTGCACTGTATAAACGCTTCTGTCAATAAAATGCCTTATGCTTTTATAAGCGGACAGTGAATTCAGTGTTCTAGAAATACATCTCTGTTCTGCCCTCATCAAAAATAATAAGTAACTTATTACAGATGAGTAATCTCACTGTATATAAACTCCAGTTATCTCCACTGAGAAGTGATGAGCTCTTTGGTTAAACTTGTGACATGTTGTCGCATGATGAATAACTGCAAAAACTTCCATTGATTTTTGAAGGAAAGGAGACTTATGCTTCCCTTCCTTTGTCATCTTTAAAGTTACATTTTAGAGTAAAGAGGAGCACAGTTTCTGTTTAAAACATTTCAGATCTTTAAGGTGAGTCTCTGGCCGTGGTACATAATTCTGTGATTGAGTACCACTCTGAATGCCCTGAAATTTTTGTGGTGAGTAGGAACATTTTCCTGTTGCAGCTTACATCACCTTGTTTGTGCTCTACATTTATCTGAGGGTGGTCTACATTTGTGGGAATAGGCTAACTGTCATACATGTCAGTATTTTTATTTATTTATTTATTTATTTTGGCGCCAAATTTTTCTCTGTATGATTACGGCTGAACTTCATGACAAATTTGAGACTGAGTACTCTGAACCAGAACTATACTCACTGAAAAGTAAAACAGCGAGGATCACTTCTCATTATGGGTTTTAAACAAGGACATCATAGTGTGAGTTACCATACAGCGTAATAAGTGAGCCTGATATCAGATGCGGTAGCGTGTTACATTTTTATATTGTATTTATGTTGATTTCATTGCCCAATTCAGTCCAAGAACTGTATGCTTTAAACATTAATCTTTGTGGGGAAAAAAATCAGTGTTTTTTGCTTTTTTGATTTCTTGCACGACATGAGTGAATTTTATCAGGAACAGAGCGACTGTCTGCTCTGGATATGAAAACTGTTGATAAGTTAAGTAAAGAGCAGGTGGAGGTGGTTTGATAAAGAAATGATAAGAATATTATAGACTCACCTGCACTGCTACTGTATACTGATTCAGTAGAGTACTGTCATTTACTGTGCAGAACCTCTAACATGCAGGAAAATCTTCAGTTTCAGACAGTCCATTTGCCTCCAGTAAGGAACTATGAGCTTTGCAAGTGTAAATATGCAAGAAATATTGTAGAAAACAAAATCATTTTCTTTAAAAGATAAAGTCAAACAAAAAAAGTAAAAAAAAAAAATGCTCTCCAACACCTTAAAGAGGTAAATGTGTCTTTAATTATATGCCTTTGTTGTTCATATTTATGGCTGACTCCCTCAGAAATAGTCTTTGTGTCTACTGCACATTCCCTCTCTGGGCTAAACCAGAACTTACCAACAATATTCAATTAAATAACACATGTCACATTTGCAATGTGACGCTTTACCTTCCCTCATTACAGTTAAAGACTTCAGATGTCATAAACTTTTTGTATGCCCCAGATTTCCCTGCTGAAATGGCAGTCGATGAGTCTGTGTTTTGCCAGTAAGAGGCCAGTCACCTCTGCTCATTACACCCCCTACAGGCGGACAGTGAAAATGGCAGATATTACCTCTGAGCTTTTCTCCACCCTGGAGGACCTGTTGAAGGACGAGCTGAAAAGATTCCGGATACATCTGTCTGACAAGAACCTTCTGGAAGGCTTTCCCTCCATCCCCAAAAGCCAGCTGGAGAAGAAGACCCTCACAGACATAGTGGAGAAGATGTTGGAAACCTATGGCAAGCAGGGGGCGCTAGAGATCACCCTACACATCCTGAAGAAGATGAACCACAATGATCTGGCAGGGAGATTGGAGAAAACTCGCAGACAATGTAAAAGAGTAATATCCTCCATGTCTATACTTAGTACATGTATATACTATAGTCATGATACAGTAGAGCCTCCCTTGCAGTCATTACTTTCTTATTTTTCTATCAACATATCTTCTGTCATTTTTACCTTACCTTTTAATACCATATAAAATCAAGCACTCTTTTTTTAACTCATACTCAGCATCCCATTTTTGGCGGTCACTGAAATAAACAATGAAGTACTGTGCTAGAATTGAAAAAATTACTGCTTGCTAAAATGTTGTTTCATAAATCTCAAAACAAATGACCACACTGTTGAGACTGAGTTTCTCTCGTTTCCACCGCTGCATACATTAAAGTTTAAATGTGACCCAAAAAAGCTTGCAGCCCCAAGACAATTACATTTCAGAATGCTGTTAACAAAAATATTTATATCATTCTGCAGTGAATTTGAATAATTTGCGTAATCTAACATTTCATTACACTGATGTAACGATGTAACAGAAGCAGGTAATGCCACATGTTCTCCTCTAACTGCTTTCTCTGTTTCTCTATGACAGACAGAGGGACGGCTATAACTGGAGACCAAGGTGAGCTGACAAAAATCACTGGGCGAGCTGGGCGAGGGCTACACACTATGGAGAATTTATGAGTGACATTTTTTGACCCGTCACAGAATATAAATCATGAACATGTTAATCTTACAGCAGAGTCTGGACCACAAAAATAATCACTCAGTCAGACAGACTCTAAACCACAATAGTGTCGATGACATAACACCCAAAACGTCATCCTTGAAACCATTAACACTGATTTGACTTGAGTTTGGCATCAAAAGATTCAGTGCAGCACAAGTATGAATATTCACAAACCTACGCGTTTACCTACCGCAGTTCAAGAGTTTTCTCTACACGCTTGCCAGCTAAGAATTTCTTTTTTGTAAATTTCAATCCTGCAGAAAAATCCATGAAAAACGCCCAGGAGACTCTTAAAGCTAGCCTGATGACAAAGTTTAAGGAAATATCCGAAGGCGTCGGCAAACGAGGGAGCAAATCTCTTCTCAATGACGTTTACACCGACGTGTATGTGATCGAGGGCGAAGGCGAGGGGGTCAACAGTGAGCACGAAGTGCGGCAGATCGAGAGAGCGGCTAAGAAGCAAACCGCACCGGAGGTAGCGGTCCTGTGCACCGACATCTTCAAACCTCCACAGGGCCAGAAGAAACAGATCAGAACGGTCGTGACGAAGGGGATCGCGGGCATCGGGAAAACAGTCTCCGTACAGAAGTTCATCCTCGACTGGGCCGAGGGGAAGCTAAACCAGGACGTGTTTTTCACATTCGTGCTTCCTTTCCGGGAGCTGAACGTGATTAAGAACGAACAATACAGCCTGCTGAAGCTCATCTATTACTTCCACCCAGAGCTGGAGGCCTACGGGAATGTCTTCTGGGGAGGTAAGAAGGTCTTGTTCATCTTTGACGGTCTAGATGAGAGCAGGATCCAGCTGAACTTCCAGGTCAAGAAGTGGTCTGATGTGACGGATCTGACGTCAGTCGATGTGCTGCTGACCAATCTCATCAAGGGGAACCTGCTGCCTGACTCCGCCCTCCTCTGGATCACCACCCGTCCAGCAGCGGCCAGCCAGATCCCTTTCGAATTCGTTCACCGTGTGACAGAGGTGAAAGGTTTCAAAGACCCGCAGAAGGAGGAGTACTTCAGGAAGAGGTTTAGTGAAAACGAATCCTTGTCCAAGAGAATTGTCACATACATAAAGTCGACAAGAAGCCTCTACATCATGTGCCACATACCGGTCTTCTGTTGGATTTCTGCTACCGTCCTGGAGACCATGCTGGATGAGACGTACAACAAGGGACAGGCCGGCCCCAAAACCCTCACCCAGATGTACACACACTTCTTACTCATCCTGACCAACATGAACAAGAAGTATAGTGAGGAACACGGTGCTGACACCAGGTCAGAGAAAGAGCGAGAAAACATCCTGAAGCTGGCGGAGCTGGCCTACCAGCACCTGGAAGATGGAAAAATCATGTTCTACGAGGACGACCTGAAAAAGTGTGGCATTGATGCCAGCGAAGCCTCTGTGTACTCCGGAGTGTGCACTGAAATATTTAAGGATTCGGACATAACCGGTGGCAGAGTGTTCAGCTTCATACACCTGAGCATCCAGGAGTACTTTGCAGCCCTGTTCGTGTTTCTCTCCTACTCGAATGAGAAAAAAAATCTTTTTCAGAAAAAACAAAACCTGGGTTACAAATTCTCCAAGCTTTTCAAAAAGAGCTCGATGTTTGACTTGCTCAAGAGCGCAGTGGATAAGACCCTGAGCTGCGATAACGGAGAGCTGGACCTCTTCCTCCGGTTCCTCCTCGGCATCTCCAGGGACTCTCAGAGGTCTGACAGCCTCCTGCGAGGCCTTCAGACAAGTACGGAAAGCAGCTCCCAGGGCCTGGAGGAGACCGTCAAGTACATCAAGGGGAAGATCAAGAAGAATCCATCTCCCGAAAGGAGCATCAACCTGTTCCACTGCTTGATCGAGCTGGATGACAACTCCTTTGTGGAGGAGATCCAGTCCTACCTGAAAGCGGGGACACTTGAGGGAAAAGAGCTCTCCCTCTCACCTGCCCACTGGTCAGCTTTGGCCTATGTGCTTCTGATGTCAGAGGAGGTCCTGGATGAGTTTGACCTGAAGAAATACATCAGATCTGATGATGGACTCCGGAGACTTCTGCCTGTGATCAAGTACTCCACAGGAGCTCTGTAAGTGCTGCAACTTTGGACAACCACTCACATTTAATTGACAAGGGCTCAAAGCTTTGATACTCTTCTCACTATTGTCATTTACATATGGGTCTAACAACAAAAGGAATTAAAACATGCATTCTATGAAGCAAGTTAATGACTCTTCTGGAAAATGTTTAGATGGACTTGGCTCTAATTGATAAATCCAACCAGTAATTGATCGATCCATCCATCCAGACGCTTTCCTAAGTTACCAATAACTGTAGTACCATACCATAAGACCTTACAGATGTTCTGTGTAATGGTCAATATGCACACTGGAGTTGCTGTGAAATGTAGATATATGGAGACATGACCCATTTCTCATTTCTGAAATTGAACTTAACAGGATGGACAACTGCAACCTCACCAAAGGGTGCTGTGACTCTTTGGCCCAGGCGCTCAGCTCAGACCTGAGACGGCTCACTCTGAGCCACAACGACCTGCAGGACTCTGGAGTGAAGCTCCTCGCTGCCGGAATGGAGGATCACAACTGTAAACTTGAAAAACTCAGGTGAGCGTCTCAGGGGAGTTTAGGTAGAGTGGTCAGAAAACAGGGGGTCTCTGACTCTTTCTGTGAAGGGTCCTGCTATATAAAGCCAGTATCAAGCAATACATAGCATCTTTAAAAGTCTGCTGTATGTACTAACCAGATAGTCAGTCTGTGTATGAACCATGTCACCATCCATAGCTTATGTGACCTTATCAGTATATACCAAATCAGAAATATCATGGTACTTACATTATTGTCATTCAGCCAATCCAGAAAGACTTACATAGTCTTACATGTTATCTACTTATATAGCCGGAGGCAATTGTGAGTTACATACCTTTCCCAAGGGTGTAACAGCAGTGTCCCAGTGGGGAATTGAAACAGCAACCCACTCCTTGTCATACTGCTGTCATACTGATAAGTTGTGATATGAATGGTGACGTAGTCTAGCCAGCTAACACAAATTATCATGACGGTTCAGGTAGTACGGTAGAATAACTGCAGTGATTTTGCCATGTCAGGCTCTGATCTGCTGCCCTCACCACCAGCACAGCATGCCAAAATGGACAATTCATTCGGTGAAATAAAGACACCAGGTCCCCAACTAGGGAAACAAATTTTACAGCTTTCCTAAGACAACATGATGTTAACATCTGTGCTGGACCTACATGCTCATCAGAGCTCCACTGTGCTTATGAAGGTGTCATACTGTGCTCACAAAGGCTTCATATCGCTCTTATGTAGGACCCTTAACCCTTTTGCACGTACAGTCAAAGCGGTGTGATTAGAATACTAGATTGTAAAAATTCTAGGTAACGTTAGCTTTGAGGAAACAGTTAACATTACAGAGTATAGCAAATGCGGTGGCAAAAACTATGAGAGGCTTAATAACGCTAATGAAAACATAATGAAATGTAACATAATACACACGCTACATAGCATAAAATTAGTCATGTATGAAAGTGTTAATGTAGTTTTGTCACATTTTTTTCATAAGACCTTTGCTGCTATGCTCTATTCTTGCCTAATTTTGTTCATTCCGTTCCCATTTGATTTATGTCAAAATTTTGTTTTTGATGTAGGCTGGATGGGTGTAATCTCACCGACAAATGCTGTGAAAGACTGGCTGAGGCTCTCACCAAATCTCCAGACCTGAAAGAACTGGACCTGAGTGACAATGAACTGCAGGATTCTGGGGTTGAGAAGCTCTCAGTTGGCGTGATGAATCCGCACTGTAACGTGGAGATGCTGAGGTGAGGAGCGCTGAGTCACAAGGGTTGCTGGTGTAGCAAAGCTGAAGTGAAGAACTCGTGTGAGTCCTGTGTAAAAGCCTTGGTAGCAGGTAGCAGGTAACCAAGTGGTTGCAGCAGCTACGTCACTCCCCAAGACCTGGTTAAGTAGCGTTGTTGTCGACAGGCTAGGGGTAAATTGCCTTTAGTTCAACTGGCAACAACGCTGGTCATAAAGGGGTTGGCAGCAAGCAGTGAGAACCTTGGTTTGAAACTCGCCCGCTCGCTGACCCCCGTAACATCTAATACACAACGCAGCAAAATCCCACCCATTACACTGGGAGTAACTGGGGAAAAAAACACATTACATTATTGGCATTAAGCAGACGCTCCTATCTAGAGCGACTTACATTGGCTACAGTTGTTTTTTTTGTTTGTTTTTTACAATTTTATCCATTTATACAGCTGGACAGTTACTGAGGCACTTGTGGGTTAAGTATCTTGCCCAAGGGTACAGCAGCGCCCCAGCAGGGAATCAAACCGGCAGCCTTTAGGTTGCGAGTTCTGCTCCTTAACCACTATGCTACACTTCCAGATAATAATTATAGAATTATTCATGCAAGAATCCATGGCTTTCGCAAAGATGTATTTTAAATCGCTTCTTGTTTAGGCTGCGGTGGTGCAGGCTAACCGAGAAGTGCTGTACATCACTGGCCTCAGTCATCAGCTCGAACTCCTCAAAGCTTAAAACTCTGGACCTGAGTGATAACGACCTGCAGGATTCAGGAGTGCAGATCCTTTCCACTGGACTGAAGAGTCCACACTGCAAGCTGAAGACTCTGAGGTCAGTGCGGTTAGGGAATCCACACTGTAAACTGGAGACACTGAGCGAAGTATTTCTATGACATAGGTTAGGTGTGATAATGTCTAATGCAGCAAGAAAACAAACTTTTATTTAGTATAACTGTGTCTTAGAAAACAGTGTCTCAGTGTAAGCAAAATCATTAACAGCAGTGAAACAATAAATGTGTGTATTCTGTAAACCAATACCCTAGCAATGTCTCATGATATTTTCATGGTGTGGTGGCTTTTCCTCAGCTGAAATGAGCTCTAAAGCTTTTTTCTCACATTGCCTCATGTTAGCCTCCATAGGTGTCGCCTCACAGCAAAATGCTGCAAGGATTGGGCTGCAGTCCTCAGCTTAAACTCTTCTGAACTGAGAGAGTTAGACCTGAGTGACAATGATCTGGAGGACTCTGGAGTGCAGCAGCTGTCCTCTGGACTGGGGAACCTGAAATGCAAGCTAAGGAAACTGAGGTCAGCACCTCCAGAGTGTGCTTTTCCAAGCATTCAAGGATTGGCCTCTGAACAATGGCCACTACTGCACCAATTAAGCATTAATGTACAATTAATATACTTATAAATACGTATAAATATTTAATGCGATGCAGGACATAATATCTCATTGAGTTTTCTGGAAAAGGTATCGTTTTACATGTGGGCTTGAATCCTTCTGTAATTACATATGTAGTACTGTGTAAGTAATATGTAGGTACACCTTAATAACACAGTAATATCAGTTTGAAAGAGTTTAATTGCACATGTATAGCAAAGTAATGCATATGAATTTGTTACATATGCATAATACTTTAAATATTTTAGATGGTTAGAGTTTACATTCATGAAGGTGCAATAATACTGTGTCATTAGTATGGATTTGCATTATACTTTAACTACACGTACCACATTGCTTCCATAACACCTGCATAAAGAGTCCACAAGGCCTGACATAACCCTCCATAAATAATGACACCTTTTTGCACGCCCATGCAAACTGCTATCAAACAAGAAAAGATGTGATAATCTGCTATAAGATGTCATAAATGTTTATTGTAAATGTTATTTCAGATATGAAAAATAAACTATATGCTCGCCTTACACTGTATTCTTATTGACAGAAGGCACAAGTGTACACAGATGGTACAGTAAAGGGTTTCAATGGCCTTTCTCTCTGCAGGTTGTCAGGGTGTCGAGTCACAGAGGCAGGCTGTGCTTCTCTGGCTTCAGCTCTGCGTTCAAACCCCTCACACCTGAGAGAGCTGGATCTGAGCTACAATCATCCAGGGGACTCCGGAGTCAAACTGCTCTCCGCTATAATTAAGGACAGCAAACACAAGCTGAAGAAAGTGAAGTGAGTCTGTTTTACTCGGTGAAGCTCTGTTAACAAGCACAAAGAGCTTTCCCACTCGTCACAGAGCTCAGGGTTCCCACGGCGCACTTCACGGATAGGCTGTGCGTTTCTCACAATACCTGTCTGTTCCTCTCCGTTTCCCACAGCACTGAACACGGTGGAGAGCACAGGAACAAACCAGGGCTGAGGAAATGTGAGTACTCTACCGCACTGATTCTCAGTCCTGCTCCTGTGGGGGGGGCCCCCCTGCTCTGAACGTTTTCCATCTCTCCCTGCTCTACCTACCTGACTGCACTCATCAGTGGCACTTTTGATTAGCTGAGCACACTTGATTTAATCAAGAGCATGTTAATCACACTAATCAGGTGTATTTGGAGCAAGGATAGATAGAAGAAATGTATTACAGTGGGCCTCCAGGAGTAGGACTGAGAAACACTGCTCTACCATATTCTTGCATTAAGGACTTATTAAGGAATTAGGATGCATTAAGGAATATTCAGAAAAGTGGTGTCAAACACACCTGAGTGGCATTTGTAGGTGCCAGTGAAAAAAGGAAAACAGCTTGTCTGTACTGTATATATACTTTATAAATGTATTGTTAAAATAGTAGTCATACTTATCTGGGCCACTTTTGTGAACAAATTTGGGTTGGCAGTGCAGAGTAGTGGTGAAGGTTAAGCCAGTAGGCTTGCAAATAGAAGGTCCAGTTATCAACATTGAAACCTAATGGTTCAGTTTCCAGGTGGGACACTGCAGTAGTTCCCTTGGAAAAGAGACAGCTGCATTGCTTTTGTTAATTCCCAGCTGTATGGGTGGATTTATAAAGTGCAAGCTATGTCCCTGGTCCTCCAAGAAAAGGACATTTGCTGAACAGCGACAAGAAATGTTGCTGGCATTGTGATGTCAAATGTGATGTCGTTTCCTACGCTCCCTCCTTTCCCACAGATGCCTGTCAGCTCACGCTGGACCCCGACACAGCGCACAAGCACCTGTCCCTGTCTGAGGGGAACAGGAAGCTGACGCTGGGTGGTGATCAGCCGTACCCCGCTCACCCAAAGAGGTTTGACCGCTTGGAGCAGGTGCTGTGCAGCGAAGGGCTCTCCAAGGCCCGGTTCTACTGGGAGGCAGAGTGGAGTGGGTGCTGGACGTCGGTGGGCGTGGCCTACGACGGAATCGGCCGCGAAGGGAAGGGCGACAACTGTCGGCTCGGGTACAACGAGCAGTCCTGGGCCCTGCAGTGCTCTGACGCCGGCTGCTCCGCCCAGAACGGTAAAAGGCTCACCGACATCGCCGTGCCACACTCCAACCTGCAGAGAGTGGGGTTGTACCTGGACTGCCCGGCCGGCGCCCTGTCCTTCTACAGCGTCTCCTCCGACGCCACAACCCTCCTGCACACGTTCCACACCACGTTCACTCAGCCCGTCTACCCAGGGTTTGGCGTTGGGTTCGAGATGAAGACAGGGCAGGGGCATCGATTAGACAGCTGGGAGGAGCCCTCTTCTCTGTCCCTGTGCCAGCTGGATTAACACAATAAACAGAGAAGAGTCGTATTCTCATCAAAAGTCAACAGAAGTGCATGATTTCTCTTTTTCCAAATCAGTGAGTGGAAGTGATTTAATTAGTGATACATAGCTATATGCCATCTTATCCTGCCCTGAGATAGAATCAAATCAATACTCAGCTGAATGGTTGAAAAAAATTACCTTTTTACGTTTTACACCTGTTTCTCGTTGATTTATCATAAATGAATAGTCTCTCCAACAATTGTTCTGTGAAGTGGAGACTTCACCTGTCCCTTAGAAACTGAAAGTTTTTTTTTTTATTAGTTTGTGTTAATCATTAAAATGTTACATTTTCAAGGGCCCTTTGTCTTCAGTCCAATTCAAACCTACCAATAGCAGATCACATTTCACCAACTGCATCCAAACCTACTAATTGTTCATTTGCCTGTTTATCATTGTAATTGTCAAATTGTGAAGCCAGCCATTGGTTAACGGGCCACACCTGCCTAATAAAAGGCACATTAAATACAGATGTGTGGGGGGCTGCTGGTAGACTATTGTGAGCAGCTTGGGGTGCTTGTGTCCAAGGCTGGGTTTCTTTGCATTGTATTTTACAATAAACTATTTGAGTTTTTTGTAAGTTTGTTCTGTTCCGTTCTTTTGTTTCTGGCATTGGCCAGCTTCCTCACATGTTCTAACTGGGATGTTTTTCTGACACAAAAATCACATGACTGTGTTATCTTGAGAGATGTAAACATAGTGTATTGCATTTGAAATGTGTAATTCTGATAAAGGTGTCCATATCCATGCAGTGCATGGCTGAGACAGAGGGGGCGCTGTGGAGTAAATATGCTGTGACAATGGGTCTAAACACTTGGATTTCAGCATCCTGCTCAAGCACAACAAAAAAAAAACCAAGAACATGTGTGTATGTGTATTATTTTATTTTTACACTCCTTGCTTAGAATAAAGATGTCAGTGCTCCGCCTCCTTAGCTGTCGTGCTTTTGTTTTCCATGTATTTTAATCCTGCCCCGCTCCCCGCCCGGTCTCTGCCCGCCTGATTGCCTGCACACCTGCTTTCCATCCCCTCGTCAGCCCTGCCCTATATGTTCCCTGCTTTTCCCTGTCCTGTTGCTAGTTCGTCACAGTGTTTTTCTCCTGTTTCGTCCCCGCCGTTTGCTTTCTGCTTCTGTCTGCCTGTTTCCCGTTTTTTCAACCCTGCTCGTACCCTGACCTCGTTTTTGCCTGCCTCCTTGCCTCGTTCGCCTGATTGCCTGCCTGTCCGGTTCCCGACCTTGCCTGCTCCGATTTCCCGATCCTCGCTCTGTCCACGGACTGCCTCCCGGTTTTCGACCCTGCCCGTTTTCTGATTCGCGATCTGCCTGACGATTCCATTAAAGACGCTTGGAACCCAAGCTCCCGTGGTCCGCGCCTGAGTCCCTGCCTGAGCCTCGACAAAAGAAGTCTTTTGGTGTTAAAGTCATCAATGAATTATGATTGTCATGATTAGATCTTATGATTAAACACAGATAAGGTTCCATTGCCACTTGCCACATTGAGATTATTTTGCTAGTTTATTCCATCTTCAGTCAAAACGAAAGTGGTGATGTCATTGAAACGGTTTTGTCTCTGTGAACCTGGTCATCATACTCTTTGAAAATGACTGATCAAAAAAAATTGCAGAACCCAGGTTACCAAACAGCAGTTTGGGTCTGTAATGATTCAGCAGGAGAAACAGACTTAGGTATATGGAAGACTCACAAAAGGATGGAAATACATTTGAATTCTGCACAGGAATTTGTGCATGCAGCATTGTCTCAATTGGAGGGTATATTCTAACTGATGATTATTGCATAATTTATCATTTATGTTCATATACATGTGCAAAATGCATTCAGAACAACAATAATATCCGTCTGACTTAAGGGTAAGTAAATGTCTCGGATAAGTATACCATTACTGTATAAACGTCCCCCAGAAAGGAATTTAAAATAACAGGCACTCAAAACAAATTTCTACTTACTGTACACCTCTTAATAATTATAAAATAATGTAATAACAATAGTCTGGATAAAAAAAAAATCTAAAAGAAAAAAATGTTTTGCTCTAGTATGTTGCATTTAAATGGGACAATATGACTGGCCCATATCAGGGGTATAATTTGGTAAACTGATTCTGATAAAACGGTAGATGTGCACAATCACTGAATACATTGCAGTGAATTCAATCAATCACAATGGATCTTTCATTTAGTCATTATATATCATTACAACAGAGCCAGCACTGCCTCGCATGCAGTGAACTGTAGCCAATTGTGGAGAAGCTGGCCAACACCTCTCACAATTAAATGATAAAAAAGAGCAACGATTCAAATAATAATAAAAATAATTTATTTTAAAAACCAAACAGAAAAAAAACAGCTTGAAAAACTGACATCAGAAACAAAATGAGTGTCCCTTGCCCTCCAGCCACACACCTGTATTTAATAGGCTTTTAATTAGGCAGGTGTGGCTGATTAATCAATAGGCTGGTTTCCAGACAAATTAAAAACATGTTAGTTTTTAACAGTTAACAGGTTTTGGTTCAGCTGGTTAAATAAGATCTGTTATTGGTAGGTTCAAATTTGATTGACGACAAAGGGCCCTTGACCATTTAACATTAATCATTAACGCCAACAGTTAACAAACTTTAAGTTTCTAGGGGAGGTGAAGACTGTCGCAATGCACTCTATAAATCAACATCAGCATTAAAAAAAAACATAAAAGCTCAACGGTCATTGAAACTTAATGTCTACCTGCAGGTCTTTTATCAGATAATATTCTCATTCCCTATCACAAAATGTTTGAGCTATCACATTGAGTCATCATTAAATTATCTGTTTGTATTACTAAATGATCAGGTGTTACTGAACTGTGGACTTGAGGGCTCTGGTCTGGGTTTTCAGTTACCCTAGGGCTCTGCTGCTGTAACCTTACATAAGCTACAAAAAAAAAAAAAAATGGAGGGGGTTGGGGGGGGGCGGCATTCAACTGATCACAGCATTCTTGGTAAATGGAAACTGTATTGCACAGATTTAGCCATCAGACAGAATTTTCCTCCAACAGCCAAAACAACTGAATGTATTTTCTGATTTCACTCAACAGGGAGTTGCAAATACGTTCTTTTTTAAAACATGATTAGACTGAATACCTCATCGTGTTTAAATGGTTGGTTTTCACTTCTTACATATTAATATATTTATATATTAATATGTAAGAATATGGTTATATTAATTATATATATAATTGGCCCGGGGACCAACTCCAGTTCTTTTGTCAGTGCCTTGGTCAAGCGCACTGACAGGAGTATTAACCCTAACATGCATGTCTTTTTGATGGTGGGAGGAAACCGGAGCGCCCAGCGGAAATCCACACAAACACAAAGAGAACATGCAAACTCCACACAGAAAGGACCAGGGACGGCCAGCATTCGAACCCAGGACCTTCTGCTGACCACTGCTGTGAGGCAGCAGTGCTAACCACTGAGCGACCATGCTGCCCCGTTGTGGTAAGTGTATTAGCATATGGCAAATGGTATGATAACAGCCTTTAATGCCAATGTTCAGGACATTATTCTCATGGCCATTGAGGTCCCACCATATTATATAAGCTGTAGGTGTAGTGGTAAAGAGAAAGGCTTGTAACCAAAAGGTCGTTGCTTTTATTACCCTGCTGAGATACTGCTGCTCTCCTCTTGGGCAAGGTACCTAACCCACAACCGCCTCAGTAAATTCCATCGGTATAAAAGGAAAAACATTTTAGCCTCAGATGAGAATGTCTGCTAAATGACGATAATGTAAAGACTAATCTCCTGTAAGGTCACGCAGTAAGGTGCAGGTCATGGGCTATAAGTAGGCATTTCATTGAAAAAGATTTCCTTTTGTAAAGTGTTGTTGCCGGAACAAAGTGTAAATAACATTAATGCTTGTGATAAACGAAGCCAAAGCAAAATAAATTTCAAAAGATGCGAGGTCAAGGAACAGTCAGAGAGTTCCAAAAAATATTACACAAGATGCATGGGCAAATTTTAAATATACAGTATATTTATGTGTATTTAAGTAAAAAGAACACTTGTTTGATAGAACATAATCTTATTTACATATACACATTTACGGCTTTGTACAGTGAGAAATGGAGGGAGCATAACACAATTTGCATATACATTCACATGATAAATTTACATTATACTGTACATGGCACATTTATATTATATATTACATGTTGTATATTATAGTTGAAACAGAAAAACATATGGACTTAGAGAGAGAATATACAATTATCCATTCCCAAAAGTAGGGAATGAGGTTTGTCTTTTTAATTCAACACAAGGGATACGAGGCAATTTTCTTCTTTTTTTCTTTTTTCTTCTTCACAGCATTTTGACTTAAACATTTTGAGTTCAACAAATAAGGCTCTACATGTAAGGAGAAAAAAAAATATTTCTCCATATTTGCTAGATTACCAAACCAATAATGAATCAAATATCTGTCTGAACCTCTGGTAATTGATGCAGCGCTTAAATTAAGTAAGGATTATTATATATGCATCAGTGCATTAATGGACCTGTGGCCAATGGAATTTTTTGCTAATAACATATTATTTATCCTCCATAGTGACCACCCCCATTACACAACCAAAGCAACATACTGTATATACAGAAACAAACTGAGGCACCATAAGACTCTGACACACTTTCTTTAGCAAAAAGCATTGTATATAATATAATCTTTGCTCCACAGTCTTACGAAGACCAAACAGAATGAAAAAAAACACTGCAGGCTAACAGATTTTCACAACCAGTCCACAACTGATTTTTCGTTTCACACGCGCTCCTCTTCAGACCGTAAAGCCTGTAAGAACCCAGCAACCATGGGCAACATCAGGCCATTGCAAAAGCTTAGTCACCCCAACACGGCCATCACTTTTACTGTGAGGAGCAAAACTCACCGGGCTGCCAGAGGGACCAGTATGCATCTTCACTCTCAATTGATTGTCTGTACTTGCAGTTACCAAATTCCACATACTGCCATATTCCTACTTAATCTTACCCAGCTAGCTGTGCTCTTAACTCCCCCTCCCACCCAAGCCATCACATTTTGCCTTCACCTGCCAAGGACAGTAGTGCCAACAGTCAGAAATGGCGGATGTCCTCCTGGGTAAGGGGGTGGGGGGGCGCACTCAAAAGGGTTTCTGCCTCACAAAGTCAATTTTGCATGTTTCATTTAATGCACACCAAGGTTCACAAGCTGTCCAGGCTGATGCCAGCCATTACAGTGCAAAGCAAAAGCATGCTCAAAGCTTTCCTGTCCCCACACTGTGGAATTCGCTGTGGGAATCAAGAGCTGGAGTGCAGATCTGAGGGGCCTCAGACTCAGATCTCTGCCTCTCTGAAATCTGAGGCACAGTCGCGGTTAACGAACGAGACACGGGACACGAACTCCGTCTCCATCTGTTTGTAGGACTCCCTGTTTCCTGAGATGGTGCTCACACCTTGCCTTATGTGGTAGGTCTTAGAGTGCAGGGCAATGGAGATTGTAGGGGTGGGTATGGAACGGGCCTTGGCGAAAATCTCACTCCACTGTGGCATCAGAATGAAGATCTGCAGGCCCTGCAGTGTGATTGGCAGACAACAGGAGAGGGCATTTAAGCATTCATAAAACATCTTGAATTTAAAAACACGGTGAGCCACTTTTTTCATTCTTGCAGAATACTACATGATAATATATAAGCAATTAAAAGAACGATGGATGAAAGAATGATGGATGAGAATGAGGATGTTTCTCCTGTGATCTGAGTTGATGTGTAACATCATGGTAAGCCCCTGCAAAAGTGAAACTCAGTTTTTTTTTCAAAGCACAACAGTCAAACAGCACCTTCTCCAGGTTTCACTTTTAAGCACACACTCACATACTGAATAATCTGAAGCAGACTTTGGTGAAAACCACATTGCAACATTCCACTTACGGAAAGCAACAGCCATCAGTGTAAAATTCGTTTGAATGTAGCACAGCCTACTTTTGAGTGTGCAGATACTTCACTGGATTAAGAGATGGCCGCATACAGTATGTGTCATTGACGGCTCTGAGCTGGTGACCCACCTGGGTGGTGTTGAAAACACAGAAGATGATGCTGAGGACATGGACCACATCTGGGTCATGGGTCATCAGAATCAGGAAGCCCAGAAACCAAGAAAGGCCGAGCAGCACCGCTAGGGAGAGGTTGCTGAGGAATGCCTTCACCATCGTCCTGGGGTGGGTGGAAAGAACCGCTGAGAACAGTGTCTTATCTATGGTATTGCAATGTTGTCAAGTACAAGTATGGGTTTACAGTCCTTATTGAAACAGTGGGAAAGTCTGGATATATGAGGTGGGCTGCTTTCTTATGTTTCAGAATATTATATTGGGTTTTGTTTCAGTGGACCTATACCAGTAGACTGAGGCTAGCTAACTGACCAGACTTATATGCCTCTCTCACAGAAACCATATTGCACTAATCACCAGTTTAGCTTAATGCCACCTATATCGTAACAAAGCCTCTTACCACTATGTGCAGCATAGGTAGTGGTAGTGGTAAGTGGAAAGCAGCAGGGCTCATAACTGCAAGGTTGCTGGTTTGAATCTCCGCTGGGGCACTGTTGCTGTACCCTTGACCAAGGTACTCAACCCACAATTGCCTCAGTAAATATCCAGCAGCATAAATGAATAACATGTAAAAAAAACTGTAACCTACGTAAGTTGCTCTGGATCTCCATCTGCTAAATGAGAGTAATATAATGTAACGCAAATTTACAGAAGAAAAACAGACCCCTGGCCGCACCCCTGAGAGAGACAATATGCTAGTCATAATAAGCAGATATGAATGTTGTGGATGCAACGCTGCGGTATGCCACGTCAGCTGCATGAGCAGACTGCCTCTCCCATGTTATTGGTTCTGATTTTTCCCCCTTCAGCGCATTTACCATCTGCGGACGTGTCGGCCAGTCTTGCGGACGCTGCCGCGCTGTGTCTGCCTGGTTGTCATGACAGCGAAGTACACCAGCTCCCCGGTGTTAAAGAGGAGTATGAGGGCCACGGGAAGCAGGAAGCCCCACAGCATAGGCTTCCCGGCGTCAAAATTCCCTTCTTTGTCCAAGGAAGCCAGCCAGCAGCTGCAACATACACAGGTACAGTTAGGTGTGGGTATGTGCATATGTATGTGCATGTACATGTGTGCAAACACGTATGCACATAGTCACAGACACACACACACACACACACACACATAGGCACATACACATACACAGGCACAGACACACACACACACACACACACACATAGGCACATACACATACACAGGCACAGACACACACGCATGCGCATGCACACACACACATGCATCCACACGCACACACACACGCACACACATACACTCACTCACATTATTACTGCACACTTCCTGGCCTGATAAAATCAGTTTTAAATACATGGCTCTCATAGGTTCAATAATGTCTTGCATCCAGTGATATTTTCAACTGTTCTGGCAATCAGTGATGATTTACTGATCTGTGTTATTAAATTCTTATGATTAGAACTCATAGTCAGCACACTCACAACTCCTCCTGGCGATAGTTCAGAGGGTTGCTCACTCTGTATGTGGCCCCTAGCGTGATAGACACCACCAGCAATGGAAAACCTGAACAGTGACAAGGAAGACAATTGGACGAGAAATGCCAAAAGCTTAGCATAATGTTCCAGATAATATGAATAGGATAAAAACACAGTTTTACAGATGTTTTTGAAAAATGGATCATGCCATTTTGTGTGGTAAATCCATAAAGATCATACTCGATGTTCTAATAGATTTCATCGTAGGCATCGTTGATATCTGCGTACTGTTCCCTTCCATTTTCTCCTATGTGTATCAACAGCCCTCTTGGTAGCAGTGCAAATGTGAGTTAGCTTACCTCATAGAGCATCGCGAGCATTGTGAGCAAGCTCACTTGCAAGCACTGAATATTGCCCCTGCTTTCCATCTCAGGACAAATCACTCTTTGAGACAATGCATAAAAGCTACCTATAAAGTATTAGCTTCAGTAGTCATCTAGTAGTGAGCTATCACACATGGGTGCTGGACGAATTTTTTTTTTTTTTTAAACTTGCATGCACACAGATGCATGTAAAAATAAGAGGGCAAAGTTTAAGAACAGGCTGTTATGCTAAAAAAAAAAAAAATGTGTTTCATGCTCCTGAAATGACTTGAATTCAGACGGCTCCCTCACCCCAGCCAATCGCCATGGTGATAAGGTTGAGCCGGGACCGGGACTGCTTGCCGTGCTGGAAGCGGGCCTTCCTCAGGTTGGTCAGCAGCAGCTGGGTGGCATAGAGCGCGTTCCAGGTGAATGTGGCCAGCAGGAAGTAGTGCATCAGAGCGGCGACGGGCGTGCAGTGGCCGCCGTCGGGGTCGACGTGCTCTTCCGACGGCGGCCGTTTGTTCTCGGAATTGGCCCACACGGAGACCTTCTCCCCGGGGGAATTTTCGGACCCGGTGACGAAGAGGATGTTGAAGATCAGCAGAGATGAGTAGGTGCTCACCAGGGTTACGGTGGAGTTGCTGGTCCAGGACTTACTGTGAACCAACAGAGCAACACTTTGCTGGCACAAGACTGAGGCTAAAGCATCTCAGAATATTGAGGTGGGGACCGAGCCCTGAAATTGAGGGAGGCCCCTGGAATTTGTGGTGGTAAGAGGTGGGATGGGTAAGAGGTTCAGGGGCAATATGACTTTCTGGATGAGACCTCAGAATGATTGAGCTAATAATGACAATCTCTACTGATCACAAGAATCACATGTTGACTCTTCATTTGTGCTACATTAACAAAGATTATTAAACATAAACTTGACAATTTAATAAAATATCCAGCTTGGCTGAATATGCATAGATGATAGATAGTTTATTTCTCATGAAAGTATTATGGGAAAAAGCTTACTTATGCTCTGTTCAACCAAAATTCCCTTTCAACCACTGAAATCAGGATGTATAAATTCTTGGTAAATAGAAATTCATGTCAGACTGTGGCCATCTGTGTTGGTCTATTCTCACATTCGACATGTAATTACCGGTGCATATTTTAATTCAAGTCATAAAAACATTAAATGATATTAAATGAAAGGTCTTACCTGACCATCAACTCAAAAATAATCGTCAAGGTCAGGGCAATCATCGACAGAGAGCATCCAAACAAACTAATCCATTCCAGTGTTTCTGCATACTTAAAGTCCTGCCTAAAAGACTGCAGACAGACATAATTAGGCTTAGGACAAGCCAATGATCACATCAGAATGAGCAGAGTGAATTCTGCTGGATACCATCAAACACCACCAAGTCTTAAGGAAAAGTGCTAGCCAATTGAAAAAAAAAAACTTCCAAGATTGTAGCACATTTTTGCCTAGGTAGTATAGCAGCACTTTATTGTCCCAGTGACTGTATTTGATATATGTAACCTTAGATAAGATTAGTTCTGTCTTGCTACACTGACCTTTTGCTCAGCTTCAGCACTATCTGCATTGTATGACCTGTACACATCTTGCCCTTGTGCCTGCTTGCCCACTATATGCACTTTTATACGTCGATTTGGATAAAAGCGTCTGCTAAATGAATAAATGTAAATGTAAATGTACTCCACCACCATATTACAAAACTTTTCTTCCTTTAAAATGACATGATTTTGATTGAATCCCCTACTTATGATCGTTTGTCATCTTTAATCAGATAGAACAAGTATCCGTAGCTAGAAAATAGCAACAGAAAATATCTGTTAACTACAGCTAGAGAAAATCTTCTCTGTACGGCTATTTCTACTTAGTGGCAAACTAAGTACAGCAGCTGAGTACATCAATCATCTTTTTTTGCATTTTCTTTATGCTTTTTATTATGTTATTGCCATTTTCATCTCTAGCTGAGCCTATCTTGGGCCTAGGTTTGGATTACAGTGAGGCAGTGAACTGAGTTTGGCGGAAGGGGGTTGTCAGGGTGACGGGGTGTTTTTATAATTGGGGAGACAGTAAGCACGGGGGAGGCTCCCTCACCATCAGCAGGGCAAAGTTGGTGGTGTGGTTGCAGACACAGCCCAGGCTCCCAGGAGTGCTGCTGTTTTTTTTTGTGCAGCCCACGGTGCTCCAGTCTTTTGAAGTGTAGTCCCAGAACACACAGGCATAATCGTGTAGGCTCATGTTTGGCACAGGCTGAAAAAAAAAAAAACAAAAATAAAGACTCTCATAAAACCCTTAAAAACACAAAACCATACAGTCGTTAAGCAGTATGCCTTCGTGTTTTAAGCAGACACAGGGAGTAAAGATGACTATTTGCTCTGTATAGTAGTAACAGTAGTATATCATCTCTTAGGGGTGCAGCCAGGGGTTTGTTTTATTCTGGTAAATTTGCATTATATTGTGTTACTGTCATTTAGCAGACACTCTTATCCAAGGCAACTTACATAGGCTACAGTTTTTACATGTTATCAATTTATACAGCTGTATGTTTACTGAGGCAATTGTGGCTTAAATGCCTTGCCAAAGGGGACATTTGGGAATTGGGAATGCAGCAAATGTTAATTGGTGTTCCGGTTAATATTTATAGCACACAGAAAAGGGCAGGTCATGGTGAGATGGGCAGTGCGTGTTTGGGGTTTGGCAGGGTGGGGCAAGTCGCGGTGGGCGGGGCACAGGAAGCACTTACAGCTGGCCGGAAGATCATTTCCACCCGCTGAGGCATCACCTGCGCTCGGCTGCTGCCGCTGCTGCCCAGACTGGCCGAGATCACGGTCCGGTTGATGCCCAGCGTGTTCGGGAAAACGTTCGACTGGAAGAACTTGTCGTTGTTGTAGAGAACAAAACCGATGTTTGTGTCCTTGCGTGATCCTCCTGTCACAAGGAGGAGAGTGTTTTGGGCAGACAGGTTGTGATAGGCAGCCAGAGTGACGGGAGGCAGGTCTTATACTTGACAGTTCATCAAAGACAGGTTGGACAGATCCATTCATGTGGCACAGAGTGTTGCACTGAGGACTCTTGCTTGCTGATGCCATTCATATTAAGCTGAATATAGCTCTGTGTAGTGAAAGCATTTTGAGCAGGACAGCACTTTGTAGCAGTGGGCTGCCAGTTCTAATGTGGGCCTACACTGACCTGGGCCTGATTCAGATATATTTATATGAACAACACTGTGTAGTTAACAAAATAAATCACTAGTGGGAGCTATATATCAGAATGTGGGTATTTTTTTATTTATGCTTTAACATGCCAGCCTACACTGTTCTAACTTCAGCTGTTACCTGTATCTATACTCACTTGGGCCTGTACAAGCTGGGGCTTGTATTAAGGCCTACACAAACTCTTACTTTTATTAATCTACATCGAACTGTAACTTTACAGTAGTGTCCCATTACCACACTGTACTTGGTATGTCTTGCACTAAGCTGTCCTCTCCAGATTTGGGCCTCTGGTGATTTGGGCCTTGTATTCATGTCAGACCATACCAAAGAAGCATGTTTATCATCCTGATCCTATAAGTTATACCCTGCTCTAGCCTCAACCTGTACTAACTTGGGCTTGTATTAACCCAGCACCATGCCACACGGTATGGGCACTATCTTGGGCCAGTTCCATCCTGAGAGTGCACTATGCTTACCTGATGGAACTTTGATGAAAATGTCTACGCTTGCCCCTGTGCCGTTGAATTTGTTGGCTGTCAGTTGGGAAGCATTGGGGTTAAGATGAACTCCTCTGGACACAAAGCCACCTGACGTGCCTGAGAAGCAAACAAGCAATATAAAAAACCTTATGTGGTTAGGTAATGTGGTGGTCAGAAGTCTCTGTTGGGCAGGATTGTGGGTTTGAACCCCAAGGAGGACACTGCCTCTTGTGCCCTGTCTTCTGCAAAGATCCTCACTTTGATTAATCCATTAGATTTAATGGCTGTATAAACTATGTTTGTGAGATGTAAAGCTGCTAAGCAAATATGTAACGTCCTTGTCTATAGAGATGGATGGTGACACTCACCAACCATGGCTGAGAACTGAACCCCTGGAGATGACTGGGCAGGCACATTGCTGGACTGCACTGCCAAATTGGGCTGGACCAAAGGCTGGACCAAATCCAACCTTGAGGCACTTTGGTTCAGAGCGAACGTCTCCAGTGCCTTTGTCAGACTAAGAGTAACACACACACACACACAGCAAAGGTGAGGGCAGTCTAAACCAAAAACATCTCTAACCATGATGACCCAGTAATTGCATCAATCAGGGACAGGAAAGTGATCATTTTTGACTTTCCGTAATCTGACAAATCTTCTAAAATTTATGACAAATGATAAATCTCCACAGACGCAAAGGGTTAGCCTGAATCCGTGGGAAAGTCACTGGTTTGGGTAGTAAAGCCTTTTTAGAACTTAATGCTTCCACCCAAAAGTTACAAGATAAATGAGTGATAGTGATATTGTCAGAGGGCAGGCCCACTTCGAGGGCCCTTCTCTCAAAGTCACACGCAGGTACGTGGCATGAATGGCAGCACTGTGATCACCTGTTACAGGTGAGCTGGTTTACCTCTGTGTGGTGTTTCTGCTCTCTGAAGAGAACTGGTCATTGTTAGCTTGCAGAAGCTGACTGATGGTGGTCACCGTGGAGACAGCAACGTCCTGTGACATGCACAGAACAGACAGACATGAACCACATCTTAATTGGAGTAACTGCAGCTTAAGGTAAACCCAAAAATAGCTGCGTCTTCATTTTAGAAAACAATAATCTCTATTGTGTTTCCTTCAGATAATGATAAATAATAATAAGTTACATTTATATAGCCCCTTTCTCAATACCCAAGGTCGCTTTACATGGTAGTCAAGGGGAAAAAAAAAAGGTAGAGCTATGCAGTGGCGGTGGAGGAGAAGTGATCATTGAAAAGAAAGATTTTGAGATGTGCTTTAAAGAACGAAAGAGAAGTCAGTCGCAAAGAGGTTGAGGGAGGGAGTTCCAGAGTTTGGGGGCCATGGCACTGAAGGACCTGCCGCCCGGGGTGGAGAGTCTGGTGTGGGGGACAGCTAAGAGATTTTGGTCAAAGGATCTAAGAGAGCGGGATGGAGAGTAGGGGGTCAAGAGGTCACGGATGTAGGGAGGAGCAAGGTTATGGAGGGCTTTGAAGGTGAGAAGCAGTACTTTGTATTTAATCCAGGACAGAACTGGTAGCCAGTGAAGCTGATGAAGAATGGGGGTGATGTGTGCAGATCGTTTGGTATGGGTGAGGAGTCTGGCTGCAGAGTTTTGAATATATTGGAGTCTTTGTAGGGATTTAATGGGGAGACCAATGAAAAGTGAGTTGCAGTAATCTAGGCAGGACATAATGAAGGAGTGAACCAACGTTTGTGCATCGCTGATAGAGAGGAAGGGTCGGAGGCGAGCAATGTTCCGGAGGTGAAAGAAGGCAGTCTTGGTGAGTGTTTTAAAATGGGGATCGAAGCTAAGAGTGGAGTCAAGCTGTCTGCCAAGGTTTTTAACAACAAGAGTGGAGTTGACAAGTGTACCATCAATGTTGAGAGTGAAACTGGGAGATTTGGAAAGCAGAGATTTAGGGCCAATAAGAAGAATTTCGTTTTTGCCTGTGTTGGGTTTGAGAAATTGCTATGCATCCATAGTTTTAAGTCGGAAAGGCAGTCAGTGAGGGAACTGGGTGGGGGGTCAGTGGAGGAGGAAGTGGTAAGATATAATTGAATGTCATCTGCATAGCAGTGGAAATTTAGGCCGTGGCTGTGAATAATGTGGCCAAGTGGGAGGATATATATGAGGAAGAGGAGGGGCCCAAGAACAGAACCCTGGGGGACACCACAAGTGACAGGGGACATGGGGGATTTATGTGGACCAAGTGTGACAAACTGCTTTCTGTTGGTGAGGTATGACTGAAACCATGTGAGGACTGTGCCAGAGATGCCAATAGCAGACAGACGGGAGATGAGAACATTGTGATTGACAGTATCAAAAGCAGCACTTAGGTCAAGGAGGATGAGGATGTTTAATGAACCAAAGTCAGCAGACAGGAGAAGGTCATTGACCACTTGTAATAGGGCTGTCTCTGTGCTGTGATGTGTGCGGAAACCAGATTGAAAGGGCTCATATAGGTCATGGTGGCTGAGGAAGGTGTGTAGTTGTGAGGCCACCACTCTCTCCAGTACCTTGGCTAAAAAGGGTAGGTTGGAGATAGGGCGGTAGTTGGACAGGGAGGTTGGATCGGAATCAGTTTTTTTTAAGAATAGGAGTCACTGCAGCAGTTTTAAGGGCAGCAGGAACAACACCAGAATTGAGGCAGGAGTTTACAAGCAATGTGATGGGTTCAGAGATGACCATGGTGCATGCTTTAAGTAGAGGGGTAGGGGCTGGGTCAGGGGTAGGGGCTGGGTCAGATGGGTGTATTAAAAATTATAAGACTAGTCCACAACTTCAACACACACACACACACACACATACATGCGCACATACACATCGCTGTGTCAATGCTATGGCAATGATATGAAGGTTATACCACTACTGAGCAGGTTCAGTCTAAAGCGCAACACATTGCACCGTGGTGAGGACACAGAGCTATTGATGGCAATGAGTCTTATCTGGGATATGCACTTTGTGCTGTGCTGTGATTTGATTCCACAGTATTTGAAAGCCCTTCTGTGCCATATACAGCTGACAGCACTGATAATTGAACAGCAGCACTTGGAGTCAGGAGCGCACTACCTCAGAGAATTTGCCAAGCAGGAGTTTCTCTGCAATTTCAGCTGCAGCGGTGATGTTCTCGGCTGTGAGGTTCTTGGAGTTTGAAGTCAGGATTTGAGTGTTGGAAGCAACCTGTACCACATTGGCTGAGGTTATCTGCAAAGAACAGGCAGTTTTCTCACTGATTATAGTAAGCAGGCAATATCTGTGTACTTACACTTTATATTACACTTAACAGGTGCTGTGTGACTTTCACACCCAATAGAGGCACTTATGCAACCTTTGAATTTACATACAATTACATAAAGGGTTGTGGGAAGGTGAAGAACTCTGAGAACAGCAGGCACTAGGGTTGAGGTAACAAAATTCAGATAACAAAGGTCATTGCATTGCTGCAGATTAGAATTGCGTTCCCCGTGTGTAACCATGTAAGTTTGCATCCAGCGCATTCAGGATCAATTTCAGGATCAATTTACAATGCGGTTAAGTGAATTTAAGGGGTTGGCGCAACTGCAAATAAACAAGAGAGTAAGTGCTGTGCGTTATAAATATGAACTTTTTTTAAAAAAAGTCTTTGCATACATGTTTTATAAAGATGAATATGTTTGACATTTGTTCATTATTCTGCAATCAAACTACGTCAGGCAAGGCACACTGGGGTTCATTGTCCACAGAGCATCAGATTCTTTCCCCCTGCGTGCTGATAAGGGGAGAGACATGTCGCTTAATGCTGATTTAGGCGGGAAAATTTATGTCTGATATCACTGAGATTAGGAGTTGCTCCTTAGAAAGTGAAAATACAGGCCATAAATCAAAATGCCAACTCTGCTGTTTAGGTGGACGGTGTGTTTCCCACCCTGAGTGCATTGTTTTACTCCTGTCAGCTCTTTTTCCTGTGGCTTTCGGACTGAGGATATGTATGTATCAGTACATTGCAGCTGCTTAGTAGACACTCTTATCTAGACTGACTTTCAAAACTCAACATTTTTGTGTGTTATCCATTTATAACAGCCAGATCTTTTCCACACGTCATTTACGTTGGAGTGAGGACCTTGTCCAAGAGTACAACAGCCGTGACCCACCTGGGAATCAAACCAGCAACCTCTGATGCACAGCCCCTTCACCTTACCACCACACCACACTGCCGTCCCATGCATATCACCACGTAAAATGTGTCAGCAACTAATACTCCTTTTTTGATTCACTGATCAAGTTTAAAGAACAAGACCTCATGATTACATTACATTACATTGCATTACATTCATTAAGCGGAGGCTCTCATCCAGATTGACTTCCAGCACAATAGAATAAAAGTGTATCCACCCAAGTTAAGTGAGCGCCAGGCAAGGCTAACAAGTGTCAAGCAAGGTTAACAACACTCTCAACCAGTGAACGTGAGCACAACACCATTCAAGCACTACCACAAGTTAACTTGTGCTAAGCTGAAACTAGACAGCGTAGAAACTAAGAGTCAAGTACACACAGCTTCATAGAGAAGCACAATGTAATTTGGAGCCGAACTCCTTTTGGCCTCCCTCAAAACTCGGTCTGCTCTTGCCGGCTGCCAGTGGCACCTCCTCACAACCCCTCTGGCTGGTACTCACGTCCTTCTGGAGGTCGCGCAGGGTCGCACCACAGTCCACCTCCTGCACTGAGTTGAACTCGATCATTCCGCTGTTGTTTGTGCACCTCGCCGAAGCCCTGGGAGCTCCCGCTGACAGAGAATGGGAGATCGTATCAGCAGCCTGCACCTCATTGTCCGCATTGTTTTCAGTTTTATCGCCCCGCAGTCACACTTATCCAGGGCAACAGCGCTGAAAGCACATCTCACAGAGTCGCAAAGAACAGCGGTACATACAGAACGGGACAAGCCACATTCGAAACGCGTGTCAATCCACAACACAGTGCAGTAATAAGAAACACATTGCTATATCTGCTGCTAGTGCTAATGCTGATGCTAGTGTTAAGACCTTTTCCTTTTTTTTTCTGGGTGATAGAAAACTGTGGTTGTGTGGTTTACAAGCAAGCGAAAAGCCAATTAACATCTCAGTGCTTTCAGAGATTCACTGATGCTGCTTCATTTGGTCCATTACAGAAAAACGGTTTTCTTACATAGAATTTTGAATGAATGATAGCGTGAAACTATTTCTTTGCTGTATGTTGGCCCCGGAGTGCACACACAAAGGACACGAGCATGCTGTATGCTGGATGGAAACCTACCGTTTGTTGTATTTGAGGCACACAGCTCGAGAGAATAGCTGAACAATCCAACAATAGTTTGACTGAATGTGAAATTTTGAATGGTGTCGTTCTTGCAGAAATTTTCTATGGGATAAGGCAAAAGAAGACAACAGGATGAATTAAAAATAATTTAAAATTAATTTCTGTGTGTATTGGTGTGCACATGTGTGTGTGTGTGTGTGTGTGTGTGTGTGTGTGTGTGTGTGTGTGTATTTGTGTGTATCTGTGTGTGTGTGTTTGTCTGTACGTGTGTTTGTGTGTATGTGTGTATGTGTGTGTGTATGTGTGTGTTTGTGTGTATGTGTGTGTGTATGTGTGTGTGTGTGTGTATGTGTGTATGTGTGTGTGTGTATGTGTGTGTTTGTGTGTATGTGTGTGTGTATGTGTGTATGTGTGTGTGTATGTGTGTATGTGTGTGTGTATGTGTGTGTTTGTGTGTGTGTGTGTGTGTGTGTGTGTGTGTGTGTGTGTGTGTGTGTGTGTGTGTTTCCATCAGTGCTCACGTGTCTCGCAGGTCATCCCAGTCCATTCGTCAGGACAGAGACACACTTTGTCCTGCAGAGTTCCGCTGTTCTTACACACCGGGGCTGGCTCTGTTGTAGTGGTCAGGAGTTCCGTAGTAGCAGAGGTTAGTTTAGTGGTAGCAGCGCTGGTGGTAGGGATCAGTGTTAGATAGGTAGTATTTGTAGGGAGTGTCGGTGTGGTGGTAGTGTATGTTGTATCAGCAGTTGTGGGGATTAGTGTCTGATCAGTGGTATTTGTAGGGAGTGTTGGTGTGGTGGTAGTGTATATTGCATCAGCAGTTGTGGAGTTTAGTGTTAGATAGGTAGTATTTGTAGGGAGTGTCGGTGTGGTGGTAGTGGTTGTTTCAGCAGCAGTGGTGGAGATTAGTGTTAGATAGGTAGTATTTGTAGGGAGTGTTGGTGTGGTGGTAGTGTATATTGTACCAGCAGTTGTGGAGTTTAGTGTTAGATAGGTAGTATTTGTAGGGAGTGTTGGTGTGGTGGTAGTGGTTGTTTCAGCAGCAGTGGTGGAGATTAGTGTCTCATCAGTAGTATTTGTAGGGAGCGTTGGTGTGGTGGTAGTGTATATTGTACCAGCAGTTGTGGAGTTTAGTGTTAGATAGGTAGTATTTGTAGGGAGCGTCGGTCTGGTGGTAGTGGATGTTGTATCAGCAGTTGTGGTGATTAGTGTCTGATCAGTGGTATTTGTAGGCAGTGTTGGTGTGGTGGTTTCAGGGGTATCTCTAGCAGAGGTTGTGAAGGGCAGTTCTGTTGTGTTCAGTGGTAGTTCTGTTATGTTGAGGGGTAGCTCTGTGGTAGTGAATGCCGTTTTTGTGGTGTTGAAGGGTAGTTCTGAGGTCGTGAGTGTCGGTGTGGTGGCAGTGTATATTGCATCAGCAGTTGTGGAGTTTAGTGTTAGATAGGTAGTATTTGTAGGGAGTGTTGGTGTGGTGGTAGTGGTTGTTTCAGCAGCAGTGGTGGAGATTAGTGTTAGATAGGTAGTATTTGTAGGGAGTGTTGGTGTGGTGGTAGTGGTTGTTTCAGCAGCAGTTGTGGAGTTTAGTGTTAGATAGGTAGTATTTGTAGGGAGCGTTGGTGTGGTGGTAGTGGTTGTTTCAGCAGCAGTGGTGGAGATTAGTGTCTCATCAGTGGTATTTGTAGGGAGTGTTGGTGTGGTGGTAGTGTATATTGTATCAGCAGTTGTGGAGTTTAGTGTTAGATAGGTAGTATTTGTAGGGAGTGTTGGTGTGGTGGTAGTGGTTGTTTCAGCAGCAGTTGTGGAGTTTAGTGTTAGATAGGTAGTATTTGTAGGGAGCGTCGGTCTGGTGGTAGTGGATGTTGTATCAGCAGTTGTGGTGATTAGTGTCTGATCAGTGGTATTTGTAGGCAGTGTTGGTGTGGTGGTTTCAGGGGTATCTCTAGCAGAGGTTGTGAAGGGCAGTTCTGTTGTGTTCAGTGGTAGTTCTGTTATGTTGAGGGGTAGCTCTGTGGTAGTGAATGCCGTTTTTGTGGTGTTGAAGGGTAGTTCTGTGGTAATGAATGCCGATTTTGTGGTGTTGAAGGGTAGTTCTGTGGTCGTGAGTGTCGTTTGTGTGGTGGCGAAGGGTAGTTCTGTGGTCGTGAGTGTCGTTTGTGTGGTGGCGAAGGGTAGTTCTGTGGTCGTGAGTGTCGTTTGTGTGGTGGCGAAGGGTAGTTCTGTGGTAGTGAGTGACAGATTTGTGGTGGTGAAGGGTGTTTCTGTGGCAGTTACGTGCAGTTCAGTTGAAGTGAGGGAGATTTCTGTAGTGTTGAGAAATGGTTCTGTGGAAGTGGTAGTGTGCGCAAGTTCAGTAGGAGTGGAGGAAGAGTGCATTTCAGTTGTAGGCACGGGTATTGTTCGTAAAGTGGTAGCGTTACTCAGCAATTCTATGGTGGCATCTGTCAGGGTATCTCCTGGAGAGGTGACAGAACTGGCAGTTGTGGTGACATTATAAAATGTGGGGGTGCTGGTGTCATGGCTGCTGGTCTTAGGAAGGAAAGGGGTAGGTGACCTCTGGCTCACTGACACTGCGGCAAAAAGAAAGAGAAACAATAATGACATGTGCTGAAGACACTTAACGACCCAATAAATTTGCTTTACTAAATCGAAAAAGGAGCAGAGGTAGATGTCAAAGGAGGTTGTATAAATGTTATTTAATGCCCTTGCCAGACCACATTTGGAGGGTCCAGTTTTAGGCACCAAGCTATCACAAAGACATTTTAAGAAGCTCCTGTAAGGAGAGGAGCAACAAGACTGGCTCCAGGTATCAAACATGTACGTAACAAAAAGAGACACGAGACATTTAATCTTTTAAGTCTTGACAAAAGGAGACTTATGAGATATTTGATTTGAGTTTTTTTTTATTTGAGTTTTTTTTTGACTGAGTTTTTTATACATTTTTCTAAGGGATTATAATAACAACAGAAGATATTTTGAGAGTAGTTCTGTCAGCAAAATGAGATGACAGAGGTGGTGTCTAGATAGGGAGAATGATAAACCTATTTGGCCTGAATGGCCTGTGCTCAAACTTTTAGGTTCTTTTAAGTTTCATGTCCTTGACTGGTGGATTCTTCTGGAACAAATCTACTGTTTTGGGTCAACAGTTGATAAATTGCAACTGTTATAAAAACTAAACAAAAGAATTTGCAGTTGAGCTACCTGCCAAAGGCAAAGCTCAGTTCATGTCTTGGTCTGCACTGTGCTGTCACAATTTAATGAAATCAAAAGAGAAATAACGTGCAAGACAGAGAAAACGTCACTGGACTGGATACTTTTTATTTCCTTTTCTTTTCTCTTGCTGACATCACCCCCTTTTCCACCTTAGTTCTTAAGGCTAACTGCTGCTTTAAGAAGCTGTGAAGACCCACATCCCACTTTTTGTTTCACCGTCCCCTCAGTGTTGGAACCAAAGCATAATGAGTGAGAGAGTGCTCTGACCATGGGTCCACTCTTGCCACACACATTGTAGTGAAACGTTATGTGATTTGCATCTATACGGTGGCTCTGAGGTTCAAAGCACAAATACAAAAGACGTATCATTACAGAGTTGTGTCATGCTGTTCCCAGCAACATCTAATTCATGACACACCTGACTCTTTGAAGATGTGGTGTGGAGCCGCAAATCAGCTAAAATGCCGGAATTCTGCTTTATTACCTAAATGAAGCGGAATCATAATTCAACCAACCTTCGATCTCAAAAAATAAATAAATAAATAAAAACACATTGTGTAGGTGGCTACTCTTCAATAACGTCACAAATTCAATGGCACTGGAATCATTGGGATTGAATTTCAAAAGTTTTTTTTTGTTTTTGTTTTTTGAAGTTCAGGGCTACAATTTGTATTCCCCAGGGTGGAGCTCCACGCTGCAGCACATCAATATCTCTGCAAAGAGCAGCAGTTTGCCAAAAACATTCATCCGCAGCTCTGTGTTCACACAAATTTTGAGAAAATGGGCAGATTTCAGGTCCTGAAATCAGATGAAATACCCTTCGATTTTTTTCAGTATGTTCCTTTGGCTCAGATCGAGCCATTGGTGCGCTTAAAGACAGGCTTGCAAATACAATACTTAATCGCTAATGTGAATCAGTAGCTCCTTTAAACAATGAGCTTGTCTGAGGGCACTTTGCATTACATTACATTGCATTACTGGCATTTAGCAGACACTCTTAGCCAGTGTGACTTACATAGATTACAATGTTTTTATGCTGTCCATTTCTACAGCTAGATATTTACCGAGGCAGTTCTTGGTTAAGTACCTTTCGAGCAAAGGCAACCTGAAAAACACCTCAACAGAACTAAGCAATAAAGTTGTTCCCCTCATGTAACCTGAGATCATTTTTAGCCAAGTTCCGACAGACTTACAGCCTTATAGCACATCATAAATCCTGAATAACACAACTGCGGGGAAATAAAAATGCACAGCATGAAGTCATAGTCACAAATAAGCAATGTAAACATAAACTAACAACTGTCACAACTCACACACAATATGGCTGGATAGGATAGATACAGGGAAAGAGAGATACCAACCAATAACAAATAAACTATGAGGCAGACATTTATTTTTAAAGATGATAGAAGCGCTGAGTGCATCTGTCCTCCATTTTAGGACTGCATGAAAATCTTTGTTAGTTGGTTCAGCTCTACAGTTTTTTATTTGTTTCTCTTTTTTTGTATTGGTCAATATGCATTTACATTTTAAAATACATTTAAAAAATGTATCCCATGCCAAAAGAGGGAGGAAGAGAGAGAGAGAGAGAGATTCATGCACTGGCTAACACAGTCATACTGTACTAAGTTGCAGCTGTTTCTGATCGTTTTAAAGCATAGCGCTGTAGCATAACAGTCAGCACAGGCGTGAACATAAAATGTTTAATTGAGTCTCTTCTGCTGTATCATAACTGTACAGGTTCAGATGCTTGCGTGCCGATTTATATTTGTGAGTTAATATTAGAAAAAACAGCTTGCGCTGTGTTTCTGATCTACAGGGGAAAGAAAAAAGCTTAAAATCTTTGTAATCAGTAACTATCATTTGAGAACTGCTCTTTTATGAGAGTTCCCTTCCTGCTGATCACACTCGAAACACTGACTGTGGTCACCCCTTATTTTAATACGTCATTAATGGATACTGAGAACCAATGCTGGCATCTGAATGAAAAAGGAATCCCCAAAATTTACCCTCTCTATAGGACCCTACCAGCCCCCTCTGTCCCCACCTCCCCCCAAAATACACAACAACGTATAAAGACACCACTTCACCTGAATGCAAGCAGTTCAATTATCTAGATGAGTAAAGAGACAGATATGCACATGACAGCCTACCTCCTGTGAAGAAAATCAGTAGAAATATGGGTCTGATCTCCATTCTATACCGATATTCACTCAGTGTATTAGCGGTCAGTGTAAGCAACAGGTTGTTCATAGTCTGCCCTGTCATATGTCACGGTCACATGCATACGGATGCAATATTTTTTTTATTGGATGTGTCAGATTAATGATTTACATACCCTATCAACCCTGTTAAAGGCAAACTGCTACTGTAAACCACTACTTTTTTGCTTTTCCTTTGTTTTTTGGATACAATGTGCTGAGCTAAGCGGGGATTTTTTTTTTTTTTTTTTTTTTTTTTTTTTGCTTACGTGAAGAACCTAGGTGTTATCTTTGACTCAAATTTGAACTTTCAATGGCATGTTCAGAGGGTGTCATAGACATGTTCTTATCTGGTAAGAAATATTTTAAAAATATGGTCTGTGCCCTCTTTTAAGGATACTGATGTAGTAATCTACAAGGTCACATCCCCTCATTTAGAAGACTGCAACACCTTTTGAATCCAAACGGCTGAGGGAACACCTTACCCTGGTTGTAGCCTTTGTACACCAGCTACCAGTTCCCTTTAGAGTTGATTCTGAGATTTGCTAATGTTGATTGTTGATTTGCTAATCCCATTTGTACAGTACCAGTCAAAAGTTTAGACACATCTGATTAAGATAATGGGGAACATGCATTCAAAGACATTTTGATCTGAAGACTTATACTTAAAATTTAGACAAATATAAATTGTGACATTTATGCCTGTATATGAATTTCTCTCCATTTTTTTTTTATGTTTTTTTTGGCTATTTTGAAGAATCTAAAATGTAAGATTTGTTTATAACTCATTTTGGTCACTGCATAACTCTATTTGCATAGATTTGATGTCTTTACTATTATTCTAAAATGTGGAAAATAGTAAAAATAAAGCATGCCCAGACTTTTGACTGATACTGTACCTCAGAAGGTTTTTAGATCATTACTCTCTGTGCTCAAAACACAAGACAAAGGGTGACCCCTCTTTCCATTTCGTTATTGTGATTTAGCAGCCGCTCTTATCCAGAACTTACATAGCTAATACTTTTAGAAGGGTATTGCAGATCTGCTCTAGTAGGGAATCAAACCAGCAACCTCAGGATTGCAAAGCCAGCCTCTTTCCACCATACCATGCTGCTGCTCACATGAGTTCTCCACAAATCTCTAAGATATGGAATACTTTGCCAGAGAACATTAAGTACCTGCCAGAGTACCCTGTAGACCCGCGTTCGAGGTCTACAGGGTACCGGGTGGGGTGACTGCTCTTGCCCTTTGCTACAAATGGTGCCAGAGCGGTTTGGCTGGCTGCGAGGCCATTGGAGGTGTGCCCAGTGTGTGAGCCGTACAAGGGGGCCCCCAGGTTCGGTTGACTCCGGTGTGTGAGGAACCCCAGAGATGGGTGAAGCACTGGTTAGTGGGGCACCCTGGGATGGGAGAAGAACAGCAGCAGAATATGTGAGGGACGCCATGGTGCGTGAATCGCATGGGAGCGCTTCCCGAAGGGGAGGGCAGTGTGATGGAGTGCGGTCACTACAGTTGAGTATGTGCTCTGACTGCCATACCAGCTCTGACTGCGAGCCTGGCTCTTTGGCGTTGCGGTCAAAGTTGCATGGTTGGTACCCTGTAGACCCGTGTTCAAGGCGGGGTGGGGTGACTGTTCTCACCCTTTGCTACATATATATGGAGAGAGCGAAAGCATTTCAGATAAAGAATGACACCTCTCAAGATGATCTGTATCATGAAAAGGTGCAAAGCAATAAAACATTATCTATGATATCTTATTTTCTTATCAGTGGCCTTAATCCAAGGGTCATGTTTGCAGGGGTTTACAGGAATCAGTCAGGGTTCTTATAATGCATTAGAAATGAGTTATCTGTAGAGCACTTCATATCAATTTCCTGATGTTGATACTGTACCTGTAGGGTTTGGGGCCGAAGCCCCCGTAAGCTCTCCATGAGTGATCCTTGTACACAGGATGCAGCAATAGTCTTTAAACAGTCATTGGGTGGTCACTAAAACAAATAGTAACTATTATAATAATAATATAACTATTAATATACTAGTCATTTCAATGTCTGTGATAGCAAAGAGAAGAAGGAGAGTTAAAATGCAGCTACTCTGGTGCATATTTTAGCACAAAGGGAGCGTAAAGTTGTGTAAAGTTGTGTACACTTGTTCCCACACCCCGTGTGGTAGTTCATTGTCTACCAGAGTGTGCAATAGTGGTGATCTCACCCCCTGGAGGCAAAACAAGAAACACAAAGAGTATCTCACGCAGGAGGGTGAATTTGAGATTGCAGACCATGAAGTCACTGTTTATTAGGGCACAAACTGTAAAGATGTACATTTTATGTATCCTGAATACTTATCGTCTGCAACTGGTCATGACTGGTCACTGTATGTCTGTCATGGGAAATGGGGGAAACATCTAACAATGTGACACATAGTTTAGCAGGCCAATACTTTACTCCAAATAAATTTTGTCATTTTTTAGACACAGACAGAAAAAAAATGGCATTAGAAATTACTAAGATGAAAAAATGAAGTAAGTAAATTGAATCAGCTGTGCTTGTTGGAGATTTTGACTTAGGCAATAATGTAAATGATGGATATTGCTTCCGAGAAAGATACATTTTAGCAGGAAGGGGAAAGAGAGGCAGGCTTGTTGGCAAATAGTGAGGGTAAGAGGGATTTTGCTCTCACAAATTGCAATTCTGCCCCCTGGTGGTGTGTTGAAGTTGCTCTTTTTTGTTCACAACATGGTGACTGTCTCCTACCCACACACAGTTATATATTTACCACTTGAGTTATTTTTAATTCCATCAGAATAATGTTCACCTAGAGGCCATATGGATTGAGGCACTTTTAAACATTTTTATCATATTTACAATATAACTGTCATGTTTGAATTCACTTGACGTACATTCTTTAAGTAATGAGCACAACACAGGGGAAAAAAAAAGGTATAAAACATTTACTGAAAGGTGAGTAATGGGTCTGCATAATTAGGGATCCCTGTCTGCTAACAGTGAAAAATATGACACATATGTGAACAGCACCCAAAGCAGAAGGATAAACAAACCAATCAATGACTTGCACCCAGAGTTGTAGTGAGTACTGTGTTTTGACTGGACAGGTGTTCCTGAGGTATGAGGATTGCAAGTAGCTGTGGCTTGTTTGTTCACTCATCTGTTTTCAGTTCTGTTCATGGAATTTAAATTATTATTTGCACTATGAAATATTAGACAGGGCCACATGATTTTTCTGATTTTATGGTCTCTTTTCTATAATGTTTCCCTATGTTTTCATGATTGTGTGTCAGTGTAGATGTGTGTGTGTGTGCGTGTGTGTGTGTGTGTGTCTATGTGTGTGTGAATGTATATTTTCTTGCTTGTTTGCTTGTGTATGTAAGTGTGTCTGTCTGATTACTGTATATCAGACAAAGGGCTATTATGTGCATAGGTATGGGAGACTTTGTGCCGATGTAAACGCCGCAGTTAAATTATATGCGTAACACAACAGTGGCTCCAGTTTTTATTACCGGGGGTTAACTTGCAGAATGACAGGTGTCTGCTGCTTGCGCTTAATAAAATAATAAGTAACCGGTTTATTACTCCAGGCGTATAAACTTCTGTTGCCGCGGAGCTAATTTAGGGTTATTGTCCCCTATGTGATATGCGTCTTGTTTGAAGTCCAGCAGTTGTGTCAGATCAACCAAACCCACTTTATTTTTATGAGAGAAATTAAAGAGTGTGATACTGCTGAAGGAAGTATCGGAGAGGCTGTGTGTCACACATATTAGGCAGAGCAAGGCAAATGGTGTACAGATGGCACTGCATGGGCACCGGGGGAAGCCTGTTTTGCTGTGTGGGTAGGACTGAAATCGGTGTGTGACACAAAGGCTGAAATGAGGCTTTCCTAATGGTGAGTACATCCAGTTCTATTCATGTGTGTAATGTCTGACTTGTGGAAAATGTGTAGCAAAAAGATCCAAAGAGAAGTGTCTCTGAGGAGATTGTGTTAACAGTGTGGGCTTATACATGCTCTTTACAGCACATATATACTTCTTTACATTTATTTATTTTGGCAGATGCTCTCATTCGGAGCCACTTTCAAAGAGGATAGTGAGTAGAGGCACTACAGTCATACAGAAACATATTCAAAAGCTGCCACTGCTGGCCTTATTCCTTTCCATTGCTGCCCACTGCCAACTGTTTCACATTACCAGGAGTGGGGTTCGAACTGCTTCAGTAAATATGTAGTTCACCCCAGGTACTGACACCTGCCAAGCAAATTACGCAATATTGAAGCAGCTTCACACTTGCTGTCACTGGACAGTTCTGTCTGTAGCCGCAATGATGAGGAGAATCCAGGAGGAGCTTAAGCTGAAGCTGAGGAGAAGGTGGGACAGCATAACAGAGGGGACGGCCAGGCTATCACCACCAGCACCCCTTGGCAGGGTTTATACAGAGCTCTTCATCACAGAGGGGGAAAGCCAGGGAGTCTGTGAGGAGCACGAGGTGTGGCAGATCGAGACAGCATCCAGGACACAGGCCTCAAGAGGAAACGCTCTTAAGTGCAGTGACATCTTTAAACCCTTACCCGGCCAAGAGGGACCAGTCAGAACCGTGCTGACAAAGGGGACCTCCGGAGTTGGAAAAACAGTTTGCGTGCAGAAGTTTGTTCTCGACTGGGCGGAAGGAAAAGCCAATCAGGATATCAGCTTCATATTCCTCCTTCCTTTTAGTGAGATTAATTTGAAAAATGAAAAACACTGTAGTTTGATGGGACTTCTGAAAAACTTGTACCCTGAACTGAATCAGCGTGAAACTTTGAGTTTGAGCTCCTGCAAGGTCCTGTTGATATTTGATGGTCTGGATGAATGTTGCCTCCCTCTAAATTTTCAGCATAACAGGAGCTTGTGTAATGATGAAGCAACGGCATCAGTGGATGTATTAATGACAAACCTCATTAGAGGGAATCTGCTTCCTTCCGCACTCCTCTGGATCACCTCCCGACCAGAGGCAGCCAATCAGATTCCTCCTGAATGCATCCACCGGGTGACAGAGATACACGGATTTAATGGTCCACAGATGGAGGACTACTTCAGGAAGAGATTCAGTGATCAGAGGCTGGCCAATAGAATCATATCTCAGGTGAGGTCATCAAAGGCCCTATACTCCATGTGTCACATACCAGCCTTCTGCTGGATGACTGCTACGATCATGGGGAGGACGCTGAGCCAAGCTGATGGTGTGTGGGTCTCCAGTCTGACTCAGGTGTGTTCACACTTCCTGATTCTACAATGCAATGTCAAAGACCAGATGCGCCCTAAGGCTGGGTGCACTCAGGGACCATCAAGCTCGGATGGAGCTTTCCTTCTAAAAATGGGACAGCTAGCTTTTCAACACCTGGAGGACGGTGACCGCGTGTATCGAGAAGAGGACCTGAGAAAGTGTGGTATTTGTGACAGTGAGATTGCGGAGTACTCCTGGCTGTGCAAAGAAACCTTTAAAAGAGACTCGGAGAAACCTAAGCTTTATCGTTTCACATTTTCATTCCTCAAGGATTACTTCGCTGCCCTGTACGTCTTTTTTAACTTCAAAAACAACAACAAAAATCTGCTCGACGAAGCCGGAAAACACGTCAGTAAATGGTCCAAGCTCCTCAAGAGGCTCCAACAGCCTGACTTGCTCAAGAGGGCAGTAGATAGCGCCTTGGCCAGCGAGAACGGACACCTGGACCTCTTCCTCCGCTTCCTCCTCGGCATCTCACAACGGTCCAATCAGAGCCTCCTGCGGGGCCTTCTGACTCAGGGGGACTGCGGCTCCCAGGGCCTGGAGGAGACCCTCAAGCACATCAAGGGGAAGATCAAAAAGAATCCTTCTCCTGAGAGGACCATCGACCTGCTCCACTGCCTGAGCGAGCTGGACGATGGCTTCCTGGTGGAGGAAGTCCAACGGTTCCAGGCGGCAGGATGTGTCGAGGGAGAGGAACTCTCACCAGCCCAGTGCTCAGCACTAGCCTACGTGCTCCTGACCTCCGAGGAGGCCCCGGACGAGTTCAACCTGAAGAAGTTCGTCAGATCAGATGAAGGGCTTCTGAGGCTGCTGCCAGTGGTCAGGCGCTCCAGGAGAGCTCTGTAAGTACTGTCACCCCATGCCAGTGATTTCTACATCAATGTAAAAAATAAATAAATGTTCCTCCAACATTTAATGAAATTTCATTGAAGGTTTGGACCTCAACACTTGCTCAACTCCCACTTCCTTGTCTTGACAGTCAAATTGATGTGAACCGTGAACCTAAAAGATTAAAAGCCCTACTCCTAAACCACTTCTGTACACTGCAACTCCACGAGCTCAGAGACAATGTCCATATTGTCACAGCAGTTGAGCTGTTTCAAGTTCAATATGCCCTCTGTATTGTTACAGCTCTTCTAAAGATACTTGGTTTTCATATCAGGATGAAATCAGGATTATATTTCTAGTCTAAAAAATGATCACATTTCAAAATGCGAGAAAATCTAAATGTGGAAATTGTTACATATTTTGAGCTGTGAGTAAACTTGTGTTTTGTTGGGGCACCACTCCATTGAAAATATGTGTGCATGAATCCATAACTGATTAATCCATAGCTCTAAAGCACAACATTTGGTCTATTGGCAGGCTGGATAACAGCAACATCACTATGAGAGGCTGTGAAACATTGGCCACCAGCATTAGCTCAGGACTGATAGAGCTGGACCTGAGTCACAACGACCTGCAGGACTCAGGGGTGAAGCTGCTGTCTGGTGGACTGAGGAATCCGCACTGCAGATTGGAGATACTGAGGTCAGTGCTGGTCAGGAATCTACACTGTAAACTAGAGAGAGCCATGTCAGTACTGTTATTAAATCCATGCTGTAAACCAGAGGGGGCAAGGTCAGCTCTTTTAATTTATTTGTGACAAGGGCTTACAGTATGTCAACCAGATCAGATGACATGTTCTTAAGAGAAGTTTTTTAATGTAAGCAAAAGCTCTTAATGAAAACCATCAGTCATCACTGTATCAATATATACATCCGCATAGAAATAGGTCACAACAAACAAGCACCACTGCTGACTTGACCATCCCAAATCACATGAGCTGTTACCAATTGAGTCAACATAATAGGACTTATATGGGGCTGCTCCTAGCCAATGTAATTCCATTCATGACTACTAATGGCAAAAGGAAAGCAGATAAATTAACAGTCCTCAAATGACATTCCTATTTATGTTATAGCTTGTACTGTATGATATACAAACATAATGGCTACACTATTGCTACAAAGGCTGCATAATGACATGTAATGCACAATATAACCAATCATTGAAAGCACTTTCCGACAGGATCCCTTATTGACTGCAAGAAGTGGTTGTGTGCATCTTACAGATGTTTATAATTGACTATGAAGGTGTTATGGACTGCTTATGACTGATAGCCTAAGTAACTGCTCTGCGCGACTTTTCCGATAGGCTGGCAAATTGTAAGCTCACGATGAGATGCTGCGGCGTGCTGGCTGCCGCCCTCTGCTCAGAGAGACCTCCTCTGAAAGAGCTGATCCTGAGCCACAATGACCTGCAGGACTCAGGAGTGAAGCTGCTCTCAGACGGACTATGGAGTCCCCATTGTTGCCTGGAGACATTGAGGTCAGTGCTGCTGGGGAGTCCACTCTGTAGCCAACTGAAGACCATACTGTGAGGGTATCACCACTTTATTGTCCCAGTGACTGTATTTGATATATGTAACCTTAGATCAGATCAGTTCTGTCTCGCTACACTGGCCTTGCGCTCAGCTTCAGCACTATCTGCATTGTATGACCTTGCCCTTGTGCCTGTTTTCCAAATATACGCACTTTTGTACGTCGCTTTGGATAAAAGCGTCTGCTAAATGAACAAATGTAACTGTAAATGTAAATGTATCAGAGAGGATGATCAAAGCATCGGTCCAGATATTTGGATGAGTAAGCTTTCATAAAGGTCTACCTTCCGGCAGCAATTTTATGCATAACAGTCTGAAGTAGCTCGAATTACTAGAACAAATTTACATTATTGTACATACCTTACATAATATCATCCATTAACAGAGCAGAATATTTTCTGAAGAAATTTTGGTGTAGTAATTTACTGTAACAGCAGTGATCCACCTCGGATTGGAACCTGCATAATTAAGGATAGTAGACACAGCTCAGATTTAGCTTTTTTTGATTGGCCTTTTGACTTCTGAAATTCAGATGAGAACTTTTACCTTACCATAACATCTAAGACAATGTGGTCGTGTGTTAGGCCCTATGAATAACAATAAATGCTCTTCTGTGCACTTTACAAGCTGTAGGTGGATGGCAGGAACCTGCCACCTGTGAAAAAGTGCAGTCTGTGTCTTGGCATTTTCAGTGTCGACTTGCCGCAAGTGACGCTGGCAATACATACAGTAGAATAATATGCATGAATACACAATAGCGCAGTAACAGGCAAAAACAGCAACAGAACAAAACAGATGATTACAAGCCTTGCATTAAAAATAAATAAAAAATTCAACACATTACAAACCAAGACTGCAGGCACTTCTTTCTCATCACATGGGGATGATGAGAAATTTATTCAACTGTGACAATAAATAATAATGATAATAATAATAATACATTTAGTTTTAAATTACTTTGTGTTTAGTACAAGGCATTTTACATAGAAGGATACAAAAAAAACCAAAAACAGGACATGACATTGTGGCAGTGCACTAATAGGACAGAAACAGCACAGAGGCTTAAACAGTAACGTGTGTCCTGCGGTTATCTTATGTGAGGAAACAGGCCAACACTTATTGCAAAACACAGACAAGAAGCAAAACTTACAAAAACTATAAAATTATTTTCAAAAACCACAGACAAAAACCATCCCTGCACTGCAGCCAAACACCTGTATTTAATAAGCCTGATTATGAAGGTGAGGCACGTTAACCAATGGCCAGCTTTTACAGACAAAGACAATTGCAAATCAACAAGTAACCATGAAACAATTACCTGGTTAGATGTATTTGATGTGAAATAAGCTCAATTACTGACAAGGCTGAATATAAAAAGACAAGACATTAGACATTTAAACAACTACTGATTTTGGAGAAAGTTCTCCTTCTAACAGTAAATGCCTTTATAAACCTTACAGAACATCAGCAGTACATGACTCTGAAACTACTGCCAAGCCCTCAGTGGTGTGGTGGCACATGCTACCATTTCCTCATTTCAAAATTGATGTGGTGTGCAATTTCTCCTGCCTTCCTGATTCTGCAAAAACCCAGTTATAATGTTTTTCAGGTTATGTGACAGTAACACTGGTGGGTGATACACTGGTTTTAATAGTGTGTAACCTCGCTCTTGTGTTGACATGTCCATTTCCATACCCATTCCACATATTATATATCATTATATATCATCATATTATATACATTCATTCCATATACCTCATATTTTATATGTTTACCCTGTTACCTGTTTTCTTCCACTCTCTCTTCCAAGTGTTGTGTTGACAACTGTGAGCTACTTAAGCAAGAATGCCACATTATTTTTGAGTCTTCTGATTTCTTTTAGCCTGGACTGGTGTAACCTCACAGAAAAATGCTGTGAAGCGTTGGGCTCAGCTCTTTGTTCAAACCCCTCACACCTGAGAGAGCTGCATCTGAACGACAACGACCTGCTGGACTCGGGGGTCAAGCTGCTGTCTGATGGACTGGGGAATCCACACTGTAAACTGGAGACGCTGGGGTCAGTACTGAGGGGGAATCCACACTGTAAACTGGAGATACTGGGGTCAGTACTGAGGGGGAATCCACACTGTAAACTGGAGACACTGGGGTCAGTACTGAGAAGGAATCCACACTGTAAACTGGAGACACTGGGGTCAGTACTGAGAAGGAATCCACACTGTAAACTGGAGACACTGGGGTCAGTACTGAGGGGGAATCCACACTGTAAACTGGAGACGCTGGGGTTAGTAATGGGGGGAATCCAGACACAGTTTATCCAGAGCTGAAAGAGTAAAGACCTCTGGTTTCCTTCCTCTCTGCAGGCTGTCAGGGTGTCGAGTCACAGAGGCAGGCTGTGCTTCTCTGGCTTCGGCTCTGCGTTCAAACCCCTCACACCTGAGAGAGCTGGATCTGAGCTACAACCACCCAGGAGACTCAGGAGTGAGAGCGCTCTCTGCTGAACTGAAGGACCCCAGCAGTAAACTGGAGAAACTGAAGTAAATATTTAATTTTTTTTCCCCTCATGATTCCACAATCTAGCTTTCTGAAAACAATTATGTTTTTGGTCAGATTTCATGTCTAAATTTCTGTATTTCCAAGATTTTGATCTCTTTTTTTTCTCAGATTGATACATTTTTGACAGTCACTACAATGAAACAAACTGTTCAATAAATAGCCTTAGGTGTAGTTCAGAAATGTCAGAAGATGTACCATGAGTATTCAGTTTAAATCTTGTTGGCTGTTGGTTCAATTCTCTGGTAGGGCACTGCTTTTTTACCCTTGAGAAAGGTACTTAAGCCACAATTGCCTCAGCAAATATCCAAAACTGTAAAAAAAAAACTGTAACCTATTGTACGCATGTTGCTCTGCATAAGAGTGTTCACTAAACAACAATAATGTAATGTAAAAAAAAAAGTCAAAGGGAGATCTTTGAGCTGAATTTTTTTTCAAGGTTCCCATGGTACAAACCTCTGTGACAAAGAAGTGCACTCAAAAACAATTACACTTCATCCAAAAAGGATAACTCTTAGTAGGACTTAAAACTAACGATGAAAAATAAAGCTAATTTTTGAAAACTGAAAAATTTTAAAAGTTTTAAGTTACCAGTCATGATGCCAGAAGGTGTTGACAATCAACACTAATTAACATAAGAATTTTTAGTTGTGTCTATTTGAGTGCCTCAGTCATTCAGTCGCTGCCTGTTTTCTTAATTCATGTACAGTTTGGACCACAATGGAGAGTCCAGGAACAAACCAGGCCCCCAGAAATGTAAGCATATTCATAATTTACTAACATACTACTTTAAAATAATTGGTACTTGACAATGCACACAAACAAAATTTGCTTGCTTATAAAAAAGCAAGTGCATTTGCATTTCAATCAAATATAACATTGTTTTTAAATTATAACTTCACTATAACAGAGCTTCATACTCAGAGTCTCCCTGCAATGTTTCCACACTGCCCACAATTGTTGCACAACTAGACTGGATCAGTTCACGTTGACGATGTATCAAATAACCACCTGTGTGGTTTCCTACAATCCTACACTATAGTCCAGTGATATTGGTTTGGTTATTCTTCTGTCTGTGAGAAGGTAACATTACACATCTTAAAGCAACTGGATTATGCAGGCCCTTTTTCTAAAATCAGTATTTGTTTAACTGCACGTTACTCTTTCCTTATGGATATTCTCTGGTTTCATGTCTCCTTCTGCTAATACAGGATATATTACAATGTATTACCTCTTGTAACTTCCCTGAATACTCTTCTTCTCTGTGTGTCTCTGTTTGATGTTAGTATCAAGCTGACTGTTTGTGATGGTGCAATTTGAGACCTTTTATCTGTCTTCAACAGGTCGCCTGGTTCCTGTGACTCTGGTCCCTCTAAGCGCTAACCTCCCTCTTTCTTACAGATGCCTGTCGGCTCACGCTGGACCCCAACACAGCACACAAACACCTGTCCCTGTCAGAGGGGAATAGGAAAGTGACAATTCGGTGGGGGGATGACCAGCCCTATCCAGATCACTTGGAGAGATTTGACCGTCTGGACCAGGTGCTGTGCAGAGAGGGTCTGTCTGGCCGCTGTTACTGGGAGGCGGAGTGGAGTGGGAGTTGGATTCTCATTGGAGCGGCTTACAGAGCAATCACCCGGAAAGGAAAGGGGGATGAAAGCAAGCTTGGGTGCAATGAGAAGTCCTGGGGTCTGTACTGCTCTGATGACAGTTACTCTGCCTGCCACAACAAGTCAGTTCATATACCCGTCCCCTTCTCCCACTCCCAATCCCACTCCCGCAAAGTAGGAGTGTATCTGGACTGGCCGGCCGGCACTCTGTCCTTCTACAGCATCTCCTCAGGTGTACTGACCCTCCTGCACACGTTCCACACCACATTCACTCAGCCCCTCTACCCTGGGTTTGGCCTTGGCTTCGAGGTGAACATTCGAAATGCTCATCGGCTTGATGCTTGGGAGAGCTCTTCCTCAGTGTCACTGTGCCAGCTTTAACAGTATGCTGTGTCGTAAAGGACACATGAACCCAACTGGAGCAGCTGAAAAACAATAAAAAAACATAAACCCAGGGAAAGAGCTCATCTGAAAATGATAAGCAGTTAGCACCGCTGGTAAACAGCTCACTGAAAAGGTTTCCAGCTGGGGTGGATAGTTTTTGCCTTTAGCTGCTGCTCTGGGATCAGAATAAGAACTTTGCATTAGATACTTAGAGCTAAGGACTACAGTAGGAAATCTGATCTTAGACCTGTTGAGCTGTAACTGGAGCAGGCTAACCAGCTTTGGTGCCCTTGAGAAAAAGCTGAGCGTGTTCCTACGTCATGTTTGGATGGCAATGTTCCTGTGTAATGTAACTTTGGGTATGCAAAAGAAAGTACATTTCATTTTACTTCATTAAGGTTTAACTACATAAAAGGTTATGGGATGTCCAGATGACCCGTGATAATATCAGCAGATAATATTTTAAATCATTATTACTTTTGCCAATCAGAGACAATTTTGACAAGATTTACACTTTCAGCGCTGTCCCAACTGGTATCCAGGCTCAGAACCTACTGGTTAATAAGGCTTCTCTCTCTAACCTACTGTTAGTTACTGGACGGGATTTATCATATTGAAATGTCTGATTGAAACTGCTGAGGTATGTTTCATTCCTACCCTAAACAGTTCTCATTGTTGAAATCATGGATGGTTGTGAGTCATGCAGAAGTCTTTGCAACACAGCTACAAGTCTGTTGGAGTTGAGAAAGCCTCCACACAGGTTCAAACACACACACACACACATACACACACACACACTTGAAAATGCATCACAATGTGCTTTTGATGAAAATAAACTTAATGTTTTTTGTAATACTTTGAAAACTCCATCCAATCATTCATAAAACAAATGAATGGACTGAATCTTTTTTTCTTTAAAAAGGTCTCAGATCACATTCTTTCTTTGTGCTGAGCTGGTGAGGTTCTGCAGTGGTTTGGCTGCGAGCAGCAGGTGTTTCCTGTGAGTGGTGCCTATTTCCGGTCCTCTGACGTTCACACTTGCTTTTAAAAACCAAGGTCTATTTCATTTTCACCACTCCGCACCATAATAACAAGCCAATTATTACCATAATCCTTCCTCTCTTTAGATTTCGCCCACCCCAAGCCCCACACGGCGGCGGTCTGCGGAAACAGGGTAGATCAACTTCAGAAAAATATAAGTTATGTTCAAGGCTGGCAAACATTTATTCACTGTTGTTACAGGCTAACTGTTGGGTTGTGCAGGTTGCTGAAAACAATAAAGTTGCCTGTGGTTTCCTAATGATGGTAGCAACTTATTAGAGGCAAAACCAATATCGCTGCTTATAAAATGTGATAGGTGACCTGATATCATATGATATGAGGCACCAACTGACACAACATCTAAAAAAAACACTTTAATTATAAGTCCCTGCCTTAAGACCCTTAACTATCCAGTAGTGACCACACACCCCTTGAGATTGGGAAAAGAAACACCACCGCCCCCCCTTATTGGCATCCTCTCTGCAAGGGGGGGTGGAGGAACACTGAACTACAGAACAGCACCAAACCAAACCGTGCCAAAATGTATGGCAGAACTTTAGCTAAGAACACTGCAGTATGGTGGGGATTGATCCAGAATGTTGAACTCCAAGACCAGTGGGTGATGATCAGAGATAGCAATGGCATGATTACAATATGATTCAATATGACACTTTACTGGTCCATTTACATGGAAATTATTCACTTTGTGAAGTCCACACCTGCTCTATACATAAGGCGTAATACACATTTACATAGGACCACACACAACATTTCCCACTACGTTTCCACTGTACGTGGTGCGGTGGTAACTGTCTCCTCCCCCTGTTCCCTGAGATCCATGGTCTTTTTGTTCGTAAATAAGCCACAGTTCACTACATTGCCTGTTTAATGAGGAGTCTGATGCCTGTGGGGATGAAGTTTTCCCCGCCTCTGTTCCTATTGAACCCTGTGTCTCCCTCTGGAAGGTAAGGGTTCAAAGTGCCAGGTTGTGTGTGTGAGGTCTCCAGTGGTCTGCTTGGACTTTGTCAATGCCTTCACAAGCATCCCCTGGACCCCTCCGCATTATTTTAATTTCTTTCTTTTTTTTTTCATTAGTCTCAGTTATGATTGGGATGGAGTCCTGAATAATTTAATAAGAAACAGTCGATACAAGATTTTACAAGACCTGTGAACGCAGAAGAACGACAAAAGGAACACATCCTACCCACATTTCCTGTGCGAAGACTACATCGAAAGTATGTGTGTGTCTGTTTGAACTTCACTTCCTCTGCCATGTCAACGGGCTGGCGAGGAGATGCAGAGAAGAAAAAGCAAAATTCCAGGTGAGTGTAAACCTCGTGAAAATAGGATTAACATTAAGGATTATGAAGTATTACTTATTATCATGTATTAAAATATTGAGCCCAGCCGTGTTATTTGTCAATAGTGACTGGGAGCCCGCAGTAGCAGGACAAAATGGCTTCATTCTGCTGGGGTAGGGGTGGGGTATGTTAGACAGGGGTCCCTAATTGCACCCTGCGACTCATGCAGGCACCCATCAGTTACTGTTCGGCATTTGCCTCCTGGTGCATTGTGGGACTTGACGAGTGAAAAATAGTACTGGGCAGTTGTGAGGGTGTGTGTGTGTGCGTGTGTGTGTGTGTGTGCATGTGTGTGTGTGTGCGTGTCAGAGGATACACATGTATGGATGCAGAAGTAGTTGGAGTGACACAAGCCTACCATATAGTTTTCAATCATGAGAAGTTGCATGACAAAGGAAAGCAGAAAAAATCATTTTAAGAAAATTTGAGATATTTCACATCATAAGAAAATATTCTCACAAGGCTTATATGACTATTTTTTTTTTTGCAGGCAAATTATGTTCATGTTTTTATTCTTTCACATCTCATCACATCTCAAATCTGTTAGGCAAGTTTAACAGTTTTAACAGTAAAAAGTACAACACAAAGGAGAAGCAATCTTAGTCACAAAACAGGATATGGAAACACAAGCATATGGTTTTTGACACGCTTTTGCAAGCCTGTGGTAACCCAAACCACTGTTGGACACACCTCCTACTCAATGGAATTGAGTGGAAGCAGCAATATTAAACTGCAAAGTTCCCTGTGATCTATTTAGACAATGCAAAACAAGCCCTTTTTTTTTTTTTGCTGTCTACAATGACTGAAGCACTCTCCCTCCTCCTCTCCACCCTGGACGAGTTTGGAGAGGAGGAGCTGAAACGGTTTAAGCTGTACCTGAGCCAGCCACTGCTGGAAGGCCTCCCGCACATTCCCAGGAGCCAGCTGGAGCGTAGGAACGTCACAGACGTGTCTGAAAAGATGATTCATTACCACGGTGCCGACGGGGCTCTGAAGATCACGCTCCACATTCTGAGGAAGATCAATCGCAATGACCTCGTCGAGACGCTGAGCAGAGGTGGGGAGAGGGAAATAATGTGGCTTGCGCAATTTTACACTGTCTTCTGTAATGCAATGCTACAGGCTGACATTTTTTCACTGTAAAATTATTTATATTGGATTAATTTAGATAATTAAATGCACACTGCTAATACTCCAGAGGTTGTTGTCATAGTTACAAATTATAACCTTATTTTCTCCTATTTTGCTCCGGAAGGTAAAATCGTATAAAAGCGTACAAAATATCACATGAGAACATTTTTCTGGTAACAGGAAAACAAATGCACACCCACACACTATTATCAACTAAAAATTGAATTTGAATTTGTCAGTGCTCCCGCCCCCTAGCTATTGTGTTTTGTTTTTCCCTGTCCATGTGCTTTTGTTTTCCTTGTGTCCTAGCCCTGCCCCACTCTCCGCCCTGTCTCCGCCCACCCGATCATCCCCGCCTGCCTGCTTACACACCTGCTTCCCATCTCCTCATCAGCCCAGCCCTATATCTACCCTGCTTGTCTCTGTCTTGTTGCCAGTTCATTGCAGTGTGCCTTTACCTGTCTCGTTCCCGCCATGTTTTCTGCCTGATCGCTATTCCCTGAATCGACCCTGCCTGCTGTCCTGCCTTGTTCACCTGATCTTCCTGTCTACCTGGTTTGACCCTGCCTGTCCCCGGCTTTGATTCCTGTCTGTGTTTGGACTGCCTTCCTGGTATTTTGACCCTGCCTGTTTTGGACTGCCTGCGTGTTCTGCGATTTTGTTAATAAACGCCTGGACTCTGGAGTTCTTGTGGTCCGCGCCTGAGTCCTTGCCTGTGCCTTGTCAGAATTTGTCTTCAACATTAGATACAATATGCAATTTTGGATTTGTGAGTGCTGAACTCAAGCACAGCTGTCTATTAACTAAAATGATTATTGTGTAAATGTGGAATAAAAATATGGAAAATGTATTTTTAATACAATTTGTAATGATACAAATCATCATCATGTTCACATCACTCATTTGCACAACATATTGCGTTATGCACTGTATAATCCTTGCAATGAGTATTTTGAGAATGTCATTATCTGTGGAGGAGATCCACACATGAGCACGTATGGTTCCGCAGATCTTTTTTTTTTTTTTTTTTAGTCGCATCTGTTTCTCTCACTGTCTTCTGCATTCCACACAGTAACAAGACGGAGTCCAGACCCCTCTCCACGCTGTCCACTACTGACCAGCCTTGCTCCAAACTCTCCAATATCTCCAAAACAATCGTCTCCAAAGACAATGAGCAGGAAGGATCCAGCCCCACCTCTGTCCTCTGAAGTACTGACCAGAGAAGATCCAGACCTACCTCTTTCCTCTGCATTATTGATCGGAGCAGATCCAGACCCAACTCTGTCCACTACAGTACTGACAAGAGAGGATCCAGATTTGCCTCTTTCCTCTGTGGGACTGCCCAGAGAGGATCCAGATCTGCCTCTACCCTCTGTGGAACTGACCAGAGAAGATCCAGATCTGCCTCTACCCTCTGTGGAACTGACCAGAGAGGATCCAGATCTGCCTCTACCCTCTGTGGAACTGACCAGAGAGGATCCAGATCTGCCTCTACCCTCTGTGGAACTGACCAGAGAGGATCCAGACAAGATTCTGTCCCCTGCAGTTCTGCCAAAAGAGGATCCAGATAGACCTCTATCCTCTGCAGTAGAGACCACAGAAGGTCAAGACCCGCATTCATCCTCTGCACTACTGATTGGTGAAGATCCAGAGATTAAGACACACAATCCCTCAGGGGAGACACCTGCAACCAGAGAGTTCGGTGAGCTGAAAATTCCTTACACACAAATGGCTATGCCAATCAAGCAATTCTTTCAATTAAAGTAAATTACACCAAAAGTGCAACCATTTTAAAATGTTCTGACTGACTTTTTATAACTCATATATTCAACTCACATATTATAGGCATCAAAATACTGCACTTTAAGATTCACTTCCCTCTTAAAGCCTTGATATTTTTCCTTTTGATGCTCAGAGTAATAAAGGTGTTGTATTTTCAGATGATGGGAGTGTCAGGAGGAAGAAGACAGGTGACTTAGGGTGAGTTTGTTTTGCTCTAACAGTACTCCATAGCAAGAAGGAGCACTACCCTGACAAGTAAAAAATTTTGAGTGGAATTATTATTATTGTTGTTATTGTTGTAGATGTAGTAGTGGTAATAATAGTAGTAGTAGTAGATATAGTAGCGAAAAAAGGCACTCTGCACTAGCACTTTATACTTTATATCTTACTTTATATCTTACTGACCTCTTGTCATACTTCATGATAACTACTCTTAGCATAGTGATGCACTTATTTGGAAGTCGCTCTGGGTAAGAGCGTCTGCTTAATGAGGTAATGTAACGTAATGTAGTACTGGGAATAATAATAGTAGTAGTAGCATTATTCAATTGTTTTTTTTTTGTTGTATTTATTTAATTTGCAAATTTGAATTTGCATTTCCACAATGATTCACTGCAATCAGTCTTATATGTGCATTAAAAAATAGTTTTAGATAATAGTTTAAAAAAAAGATTTATCACTGCACACTCTGGAAGCTGGCGAGGATACTGGGCAAGGATCTGGCCCTGTGACAGGATTTCGGGGTCACTTCAAAGGAAGATACTGCCATCGCATCCTTCAGCAAGTGACTGTAACAGCTTTTAGTAAATATCCAGCTCTATAAATGAATAACACATATTTAACGTGGAGATACAACGGATGTCTACAAAATAAAAATTTTGATTTTGGTAATAAGAGCACGTCTTCATTTGGCATTTAAAGGGTGGACTGCCTGGTCTGCCTGCATCTTCTCTTTATATGGTACAGTTACAGAGTGTCTCTGTGTTTGATAAGCACACAAAACAACTGCTTCGTCTCTATATCTGTGCCATTCACAGGGTCTTACAGGAAGGGGTGGAGTCACAAGCAGTCAGGTCAAACAGCCCATCAGAGAGGACTGAGGTGAGGTTAAGGATTTATATGTTGACCATTTTTGGATGTCTTTCACCTCACATGAAACGAAAATCCTTATACAGTCCTTACAACTTCTTTTTCAGTCACTCCTGCAAACTCTGAAGACTTTGGAAAAAGATGATTTTAAATATTTTATGAAGGGGCTGAGTCGTGATTACCAAGAATGCTTTAAAAGTCAGCTGGATGACGATGATGCAGTGGAATTGATTGACAAAATTATCAAAAGCTCCAGTGAAGATGGTGCTCTGAAGATCAAGCTACACATCCTTGAGACCATGAACCACATCCATCTTATTGATTCATTTGAGAAACCATCTGAGGGAGGTATGTGAAGATACAATTATATTTCATCATCTTAGTTATTAATAATGGTTTTCCTTCAGAGGCCATTATACAGACTAATAGGATATTGTCTCTGTAAGGTTTGAGCATAATCATAAAAAATATTGTAGTATTGAATACTATATCAGCACTGCAAAATAATGTCTGACTGTGACATTACAGAACACCAAACACTACAACTATGACTTTGTTCAAATGCTCCTCAAAAATTAATTGAAACATTGTGATGAGCTGCAGAAACCAGTGACAGGTGCATATGAAAAATATTTCACTCACATATTTAACAATGGTGAAAACATCTACCTTACTAGCTAATGAAACAACCAACACAGCTGTTTGAATCAGCTGTGTTGGAGAAGGGAGAGATCTAAAACATGCAGGACAAGTGGTACTCCAGGAGAGGTTTGAGAAACGCTGGTCTAGAAAATGTATCTAACACTGTAAAGCCTAGTCTTGACCAATCCAAGTTCCTCTGCCTCCAATACTTTATATAGATACTTTATTTAGCCCACTTGGTTCCACTGAAAGAACTCCTCTTGAAAGGACTTCTGTAGTCCATCTTGTTAACGATTTAAAAACCCCAATCAAATCCACCTGACTCCTCTTTTGCTGAGAGTATGAAGATTAAAAGTTTGGGGGGGCTCTTCATAACCCACTTAATATCCAGATTTGGTCTTGTAGGGCATGTCAGCACTGTTTCAAGAGCCTCTCGAAGAGGTCTCATACCGCATGTTTACCAAGCAATCAGTCAGTCACTTGAAATTGTATGTCTCTGTCATGGACTGCGCACTTATGCTATTCATGATGGAAAAGTGAAGTGAAGTCATACATTCTTTCCTAACGAAATTCTTCACATTCGTTTCCCCTCAGAGAAACCACTGACGAGGGTCACAGAGAAATTTAAACAGATTGTGAGAAAGAGGTTTCAAAGTGTGCCTGACGGATTTGAGAAAAAGGGAAATCCAACTCTGTTTAACAATATTCACACAGAGCTGAAAATAATAGATGGTGAAACCGAGGTACTGCAGCAGACTGCCACAGAATCCAGGTTACTCAGGCCAGGTGAGATAGCAATTAGCTACAATGACATCTTCAAACCCTTACCTGGACAAGACAAACACATCAGATCCGTGCTGACCCAGGGGGTTGCTGGTATTGGAAAAACAGTTTGCGTGCAGAAGTTCGTTCTTGACTGGGCAGAAGGAAAAGCCAACCAGGATCTTGATTTCATATTTGTTTTTCCCTTGTGTGGGCTCACAGTTATTGAAGACAATGAATACAGACTATTAGGTCTTGTAACCCACTTTTACCCTGAAATAAAAGAGTGTGGTGATATCCACTTGAATAACTGCCAAGTTTTGTTCATCTTTGATGGTCTGAATGGCAGATTTCCCCCCTTCCAATTCCAAACTTCTTTTTTTGGAGAAGCACAAGAGATGTGTGATGAAACACAGATATCCTCAGTGCCTGAAATCCTGATAAACCTCATCAAGGGGAATCTGCTTCCTTCCGCTCTCCTCTGGATCACATCCCGACCTGAAGCAGCTCATCAAATCCCTCCTGATTTCATCCACCGGGTGACAGAGATACATGGGTTCAGTGAGTCACAGAAGGAAGAATACTTCAAAAAGAGATTCGCTGACGATGAAAATCAGGCCTGTGAAATTCTGTCCTCCTTGAAGTCATCAAGGAGCCTTTACAGCATGTGCCACGTACCAGTCTTCTGCTGGATAACAGCTACTGTCCTTGAGCAAATGTTAAGGGAAGCAGGTAGCAGAGAAATCCCTAAGAGTTTGACTGAAATGTACACACAGTTTCTTCTCATCCAGATCAATCCCACTACTGAAACACATTGTGATAAGCGTGAAAACAAGGCAAAGCGACAAATCAAATCAAACATAAAATCCATTCTGCAACTGGGGAAGCTGGCTTTTCAACACCTGGAGATGAGAGAGGTCATCATCGATAAAAATGGTTTGCGAACGTGTGACACTGACATCAGCCAAGACTCAGTGTACTCTGCCTTGTGCAAAGATATGTTGCAAGGGCACTCAGGGATCGCTCAAGGGAAAGTGTATAGCTTCATTCATCCAAGTCTCCAGGATTTTCTTGCTGCATTGTATGTGATCTTTTCTTACTCAAACGATAAAAGAAATCTCCTGGATCAGACCCTTATGGGTAAAGTCTCTCAGTTGTTCAAAGGCGTGACTCTGTTTGACGTGCACAAAAGCGCAGTGAACAGGGCCCTGAAAAGGAAAGACAAACACCTGGACCTCTTCCTCCGCTTCCTCCTTGGCATCTCATCATATTCCAATGGCACGCCTCTCCGAGGCCTGTTGAGGTTCCCCGAGCTCGGCTCAGAGAGCATCGATGACACAGTCAGATACATTACCAGAGCGATAAAGAAGAGTCTGTCCCCAGAGGGCAGAGCCGGTCTGCTCCAGTGTCTGATCGAGATGAAAAACTGCTCTCTCGCGGGAGAAGCCAAAGGTCACCAGGGGGCAAGAGATCAGAAAGGACAGGAGCTGGCACCGGCCTCCATGCACCTGCTGGGCGAGTTCGACCTGAGGAGGTACATCAGATCGGACGAGGAGCTTCTGACGTTCCTGGGGATGGTCCAGTGCACCAGGAGGGCTCTGTACGTATTACTCACATCCACAGCCTTCAGCGAATAACACTTTAGCGAAAATAGAGTGTCCTTAAGTTGTCATGGGAATTTTTTGAGCCTTTTTTTTTAACTCTAGCTGGTAATCATGCTAACTGGATGGGGAGTCAAGCACAACATCCAAATTATTATTTGCTTACTTGGCTGGTGTCCTAATTAGGTGCAAAAACAACACAGCTTAAATTTTTATCCATTTGCAACATCAGACCTGTCAGCAATGCTTCACTAGGGAACTGAACCTACCACCCTGTGGTTATAAGACCTGACCCTATACCACACTGACCTGCAATAGCCTGGAAAATTACGCAGAGGTGTTGATGCTGTTCCACAGAAGCGTAGTGTTTAGACATTTATAATAATAATAATAATATTGCTATTGCAGGTTACACCAGTGTAACCTTACGGAAAAATGCTGTAAAGCTTTGGCCGCTGCTATGAGTTCAGAACTGAGAGAGCTGGACCTGAGTGACAATGACCTAGAGGACACAGGAGTGATACTTCTCTCCACTGGGCTGGGAGATAACTGCTGTGAACTGGAGATACTGAGGTCAGTATTAGAGGGAAATACACACTGTGAACTGGAGACATTGAAGTCAGCACCGGGAGGTAGGACAAGAAAACTGGATTGTCAGTAAGATTAAATAATCATTGTAATATCAATTATGTTTTTTATATTATCAATTACATAATAATTTAAGTTAACACATTCATTTAAAACATTTCAATGTTACACTAAACTGTATACTCTGTGTGTTTTATAACTCTTAGGTACTTTTTTCCCAGTACATTATGGATACTTTTTTTTTCACCCAGTACATTATGTTATTAGTAACATGATTTCTCCTGCTCAGTACTCAGAAAGCTTTCAGATATTCAGAGATACTTGACAGTGGCTGACAAACGAACTTTGTTCAGTCTGAAAAGGTGTAAACTCACCGACAAGTGCTGTGAAGCACTGGCCTCGGCTCTCATCTCAAACCCCTCACACCTGAGAGAGCTGCACCTGAGCGGCAACGACCTGCTGGACTCGGGGGTCACGCTGCTGTCTGCTGGACTGGGGAATCCACACTGTAAACTGGAGACACTGGGGTCAGTACTGAGGGGGAATCCACACTGTAAACTGGAGACACTGGGGTCAGTACTGAGGGGGAATCCACACTGTAAATTGAAGAAACTGGGGTCCGTAATGGGGGGAATCCAGACACAGTTTATCCAGAGCTGACAGAGTACAGACCTCTGGTTTCCTTCCTCTCCGCAGGCTGTCAGGGTGTCGAGTCACAGAGGCAGGCTGTGCTTCTCTGGCTTCAGCTCTGCGTTCAAACCCCTCACACCTGAGAGAGCTGGATCTGAGCTACAACCACCCAGGGGACTCAGGAGTGAGAGCGCTCTCTGCTGGAGTGGAGGACCCCAGCTTTAAACTGGAGAGACTGATGTGAGTAACAAGTATGCATTACGAAGAATATAACAATTAGGGAATTGGCAATGGATTTTTTGAAGTGGGTGAAAGAGTGATAAATACTAGTATTTGTGTGACAGCTTTCAACCATTCAGCAATTAAACAACCTTCTACAGTGTGGAGCTCCTTATCAAACAAATTCTTTCCTGTTGATCTCAACAACCGTCTGTTTCTCTTGTCTTCTCACAGTGTGGATTATGCTGGAGAGTGCAGGGTCAGCTCAGGGTTGTGGAAATGTAAGTATAAAGCAGATGTAGTGATTGAGATTAATGTAGACTTTGGGGTCAATTCTGTTTCAGTTCAACAGTTCAGGGAATTAATTGAAATTCATTGAATTAACTGAAAGTTTTCAATCATTTTCCATGACTGGAACTAATCAACTAATCAATTGAATTTCAGTTCATTTCCTGAATTGAAATGGAATTAACCCTAAGTCTCACACCCACACATTATGCAGACGTGCACACACATACACACACACACACACACACACACACATACACCACACACCACACCACACCATACACACACACACACACAAAATAGTGCTCAGGACAGCTTAATGCATATTTAGAAAACTAATAGATAGTCTATCCTCTATATTCACTGTTGCAGACGCCTGTGAGCTCACGCTGGACCCCAACACAGCGCACAGAAAGCTGGCTCTGTCTGAGGGGAGCAGGAGGGTGACGCTGACAAAGGAGCAGGCACATCCAGATCACCCTGGCAGATTCGAGGCACTGACACAAGTGCTGTGCAGAGAGGGCCTGTCTGGGAGCTGCTGTTACTGGGAGGTTGAATGGAGTGGGACGAAGGCTGTGGTGGGGGCAGCGTACAATGGCATCGAGAGGAAAACAGGGTCTGAGGACGCTCGTCTCGGGCGCAACAGCAAGTCCTGGAGCGTGGTATGGTCCCCTGATAAATGCTTCGCCTGGCACAAAAACAAACACACCAAGATAAATTTTCTGGGGTCCCTCTTCTCCCGCAGAATGGGGGTGTACCTGGACTGGCCGGCCGGCACCCTCTCTTTTTTCAGCGTCCTTTCACATGGGAAGACCCACCTGCACACGTTCCGCACCACGTTCACCGAGCCCCTCTACCCTGGTTTTAGGGTTTACTCAGGCTCTGTGACCCTGTCCCCCGTTCCATAGCCGTACTCCCTGGAGGACCAGTCAGGACTCTTCAAACGGAAATCACATTTCGTGGCAGGGTTGGGGAGAGAGAGACCAGGAGGTGAAGAAGGATTCAGATGAGTTCCAATCAGCACTTGAAGTTACATGCAGAGTACCATTCAAAATATTGGACACAGCTTTTATTCTTTAATCTTACTATTTTTACACATCATTAGAATCATAGTAAAGATAAAATAACTCAAATGTAATTATGCAGTGATCAAAAAGTGTTAAACAAATCAAAACTATCTTACAATTTAGATTCTTCAAAGTAGCCAAAATATTTTTAAAAAAATATATATATTATATATATATATTTAGAAAGAAATTCATTCACAGACATCAACTTCTATTTATATATAAGCTAATATATACATGCTATTTATATTAGTCTAAGAAACACATTTCAGGCATTCAAGAGTTGTCATGGACTAGGTTCCACTCAGCTTAAACACACCGAAGAAACTCCAGGAGACCGATGGTTCATTTCCATGAAGTTTTACTTGGCATATTGTGAAACTGCAACACAGTATACAAAATACAATTAAATTCCCATGCTAACAACAGCGTAGCAAGCTAGAGCTAACTAAGCCTAGCATATATTAACACAATGGGCTAATGAAGCTAACTAGGCTTGCTCATGCTAATTATCATCTTAGCTGCCTTAATGATGAACAACAGTAAATACTGTAACTTATAACTCAATGTTACACAATAAAATACTCACAGACGTTGCCTGAGCCGAAGGGAGAAAAGAAAGGCGAGGAAAGAAAGCTGGAGACTACTGCGAGATCGCATATAGCAGATCACTGCATGACTGCTTCCTACTTCCTGTGTTTCCCAGAATGCACTAGTGGGTGCTATGGTTACAGAGTACACAAATAAACTGTACAGCTGAGATAAACTAACACCTTAAAACATAATATTAACTATATTTTCAGGCGGCATGACACTCCCCGCTTGGGGTCTTTAGAGAACCCACATTACTTAACAGAATCAGTCTTTGGAGAAAAAAGAAGAACCACTTCTGTAACGGGTCGGGAGAAAGTCTTCCTGGTTCCATCCTTGACGACTTCTACTTCAACTTTCCGAACCAATCCATCTTCCCCTGGAAAGGTTTTTGTGATGATACTCATAGGCCATTGATTTCTCTTTGCCTGATTGTCTTTCAGGAGGACGATGTCTCCTTCCTGGAGGCTTGGCCGTTTTCCTTGCCACTTGTGCCGAAGCTGTAATGTCTTGAGGTATTCGTGTTTCCATTTGTTCCAAAACATGTCTGCTAGGCCCTGAACCCGCTTCCACTCCTCTCTGACGAGGTCCGCTTCCTCAAAGCTGCCTGGCGGAGGAGGTGGTGCAGCCCCTGTCTTAAGGGTCAGGAGCATTGCTGGGGTGAGGATGAGAGGCGATTCCGGATCCGATGACACAGGGATGAGCGGTCTAGCATTCATGATTGCAGCTACTTCGGCCATGAGAGTAGTCAGAACCTCATGTGTCAGGTGAGACTTCCTTTGCTCAAGCAGCATGCAGTCCAAAATGCGGCGGGCGATGCCAATCATTCGTTCCCACGCGCCGCCCATATGGGACGCGTGGGGCGGGTTAAATACCCAGGTGCAGCTCTGTGTATCCAGGTACTTCTCCACACTGTTGAAGCCTGGATTGGCCTTGTCCATCTCCAGCTCATGGGAGGCGCCAATGAAGTTAGTTCCGCAGTCAGAGCGGATCTGCTTTGCGGGGCCCCTGACTGCAAAGAACCTCCTTAAGGCGTTGATGAAACTGCCGGAACTCATTGTCTCAATTACCTCGATGTGAACTGCCCTTGAACACATGCATGAGAACATCACAGCCCATCGTTTAGAGTTGGAGACTCCTCCTCTTGTGCGGCGTGAGACGATGTCCCATGGTCCAAAGACGTCGACACCTACATAGGTGAAAGGAGGTGCTACTTGTAGCCGTTCTGCTGGCAGGGCTGCCATCTGCTGATGTTCGGTCTTTCCCCTCAGCTTTCTACAAGTGATACATCTGTGAAGCAGACTGCTGATGCAGCGTTTAGCTCCCACGAGCCAGAACCCTGCAGCTCGAATGGCACCTTCGGTTAGATGTCTCCCTTGGTGTTTCACTGCTTCGTGATAGTGTGACACAAGCAGGGTTGCGAGATAATGTCGGCCAGGAACGATGATGGGGTGAGTCTCGTTCACGCTCAGACCTGACTGTCCAATCCGGCCTCCTACTCTCAGGAGTTGATCTTGGTCCGTGGTGGGGTGCAATTTCCACAGGCTGCTTGAGGATGGAAGGTTGGCTCCCAAGTTGATGCACTTAAGCTCCTCTGTGTAGCACTCATTCTGGACGCTCTTCACAATGCACACTTTGGCCCTTAGCAACCCTTCCTCTGTAGGACGACAGATGTGCCACCCCTGACACCCCTTTTGGGTAGAGTGGGCAAAGGAACGAGCTATGTGGATGAGGTGCGCTACGGCTGTGAGGAGAGTGCTGAACTTAGAGAAACGCTCAAAGCGTTGTGGGTGTAAAACGTCTCTGGTAACCTGAGTGAGACTTGTCACCACCTGAGGACGCACTTCCGTGTCGGTGTCAGGGTCAATTAGATTGTAAGCCTCTTGAAGCTCAGATGAATGCAAAGATGCATCATGGAGAAAGGCTGGTCCTTTGAGCCAAGTTGTGCTGCTAAGCAAAGCTGGTGTTACGGTTCTTGACCCGATGTCAGCTGGGTTGAGGTGCGTTGGAACGTACTTCCACTGACCAGAACAAGGTGATTGATGGATTCGCTGGATCCTGTTGTGTACGTAGACATAGAATCTTCTTGACTGGTTATGGATGTACCCCAATACTACCTTACTATCTGTGTAGTAGGTGATGTTGTCAAATACTGTGTCCATCTCTGTGACTACCATCTCGGCGATCTCAACGGCGAGTACTGCCGCACAGAGCTCGAGTCTCGGGATAGTCAAACCAGGCTGAGGGGCCAACTTTGTCTTCCCGAAGACAAAGCCAATCTCAGTCTGCTCTTGGTGGCTTGTCACCTTGATGTAGGCCACAGCTGCTATTGCTTTGACTGATGCGTCTGCAAAGACACAGAGTTCTCTTCTCAGAGCACCTGAGGTGGAGAAAGACGTATAAGGACGTGGTATGTGGAGACCCTCTAGATCTTGGAGTGACTGTTTCCATCGAGTCCACTCGATCTCCATGTCCTTGGGAAGAGGTGAGTCCCAGTCCTCTGCTTGCGTGGTAAGTTCCCTGAGTATCAGTCTCCCATGAACCGTGATGGGTGCGAGGAACCCTAACGGGTCGTAGAGGCTATTCACAGTTGAGAGTACCCCTCTGCGGGTGAACGGCTTGTGGTCGTCCTCAATCTGAAACATGAAGGTGTCTGTACGCATGTCCCAGGACAATCCAAGGCTGCGTTGGATGGGCAAATCATCGACGAAGAGATCTAGGCGGTTGACGTCCTTAGATCGATCTTCGGACGGGAATGCTTTGATGACTGCAGGTCGATTTGAAGCAATTTTGTGTAGCCTGAGGTTAGAAGCTGCAAGCATCTTCTGCGCTCGCCCAAGAACGCTGATGGCTTCTTCCTCTGTGCTGAAGGACTTTAAAGCGTCGTCAACGTAAAACTCACGATCAACAAATCTTCTTGCGTCACTGCCATAGTCAGCCTCGGCTTCCTTAGCTGCCCGTCGCAAACCGTACACTGCAACGGCAGGAGAGGGACTGTTCCCGAAAAGGTGGACCCGCATCCTGTAGTCCACGATGTCAGAGGTAGGGTCGTTGTTCCTATACCACAGGAAGCGGAGAAAATCACGATGTTCCTCCTTCACGACAAAGCAGTGGAACATGTGTTCGATGTCAGCGGTGATCGCCACCTGCTCCTTCCTGAACCTCATAAGGACACCTAGCAGGGTATTATTAAGGTCAGGGCCGGTGAGCAAAACGTCGTTGAGCGATACTCCCTCACATGAAGCGCTGCTGTCGAAGACTACACGGATCTTATCCGGCTTCCTCGGATGATACACACCGAACAGGGGCAGATACCAACACTCTTGTTCAGGCTGTAATGGCGGTGCAACTTCTGCGTGTGCCTTTTTGAGCATCTTCTCCATGAATTCTAGGAAGTCAGCTTTCATCTGTGGTCGTTTTTCCAATGAACGCTGGAGTGAGACGAGACGGTCGAACGCCTGTTTCCTGTTGTTAGGCAGCCGCTGTCTCGGCGACCGGAAGGGTAATGGTGCAACCCAGCTTTTGAAGCTGTCCTGATAGCACCCAGCTTCCATTATCCTCAGAAACTCCAAATCTTCCATGGATGGGGCGAGTCTGTGGTCGTCTGGAGTACGAGCGAAGACGGTCTGCCCCAAGCAGTCTCCAATGAGCGTCGTTGAGCTGCAGATGGAAGTTGGTGCTGGATAATGTTGATGTTTAGGTGCTTGACCAAATACCTCTTTCACTATGATGTGGTTGTTGCATGGCTCAAGATGACTCGCACGACCGTTCTCTAGGATGGCTGTTTTGTAACTTCTCACCTCGAGTGGTCTATGAGCACCTCCAAGACACACGTCACCGACGACGACCCATCCTAGGTCAAGCCTTTGAGCAAATGGTGCATCTCCTGGGCCACTTATCTGCTCTCGGACCTTGTGGACCCGTAAGATGTCTCTGCCCAGTAGGAGGAGTATTTTGGCGTCCGGATCCAGCGGCGGAATCTTGTCGGCGATGTGCTTCAGATGGGCGTGATGGTAAGCTGCGTCTGGCGTAGGGATCTCAGTGCGAGCATTAGGGATTTGGTTGCACTCGAGGAGTATAGGCAGAGGAATGCTTACTTTCTTATCCACTGGCTCCACAGTGTAACCGCTGGCTCTCCTCCCCGCTGTCTCTGTACGTCCCGCACAGGTCTTGAGTGTATATGAGTAAGAGCCCCCGGAGATCTTGAAGACCTCAAAGAACTCTGACCGTGCCAGGGAGCGATTGCTCTGCTCATCCAGTATGGCGTACATTCTCTTGGACTCTTCCCTGCGTCCGTTAGGGAACACACTGACGAGGCAGATCTTAGCACATGCTCTGGCGCTCAATCCTTCACCACATACTTGAGTGCACGTCGACTTGACCTCCTGGTTATCCGCTTTGTCCTCCTCCCCGCCATCCTCTGAAGTGGAAGGGGACGACTTAGATTTCCAGGTAGGTGGATAGGGGTGAAGTGCCGTCACATGAGCGGTGCTCTCGCACTCTGTACATTTTATCTCTGCGGTGCAGTTCTTTGCAAGATGCTCTGTGGAGGAACAACAGCGAAAGCAGATGTAATGTTCTTTCAAAAGCTGTTTGCGATCATTTATGCTCTTCTCACGGAAGCCTCTGCACTTCCTCAGAGGATGGGGCTTTTTATGCAGAGGGCAATGTTTGTTTGGATCGATTCGTTCTGTGCTTTCTTTAGAATCAGCTTTAGCAGCTCCTGAGACCTGCGTCTTGTGAACATAGACGGATGTCTTTGCGGGCCTTTCCCACTTGTTCTTCCTCTCTGCAGGAACTTGCATGAAGAGGTTGAAGCTTGGGTCAGTGCGAGCTCTTGCTTCTGAGGAAATGAAGTTTACCAACACGGAGAAAGGTGGGAAACTAACAGAATGTTCTTGTTTGTATCTTGTACCGAAGTAAAGCCACTTTTCTTGTATGTTGTATGGGAGTTTCTCAATGATAGGCCTAATTCCTCTGGAGGTATCCAAGTACGACAAGCCTGCGAGGTAGCCGTCTTCCTTGGCGGCTTGTAGCTCTGACAAGAGATCGGCTAACTCCCTGAGTCTCTGTGGATCCTTTGTTGTAACCTTTGGAAAGTTTTCTAGTTTGTTGAACAGAGCTTGTTCGACGGCCTCTGGTGAGCCGTATATTTCGTCGAGGCGCCCCCATGCCATGTACAGTCCAGTGGCTGGATTTCTGATGTTGACTGTTTTTATGCGCCTAACTTGTTCTGCCGACTCTTTCCCCAGATACCTGGTGAGGAGGTCGAGTTCTTCTGCGGCGGACATGTCTAGATTGGCGATAGCATTTAGAAACGATGACTTCCAGGCCCAATAGTTCATTGGTTGGTCATCATATGTGGTGAGGCCTGACGTCACCAGGTGGTTGCGAGCAAGGTATTTGATGAGGTCTCCAGTGGATGCAGAATCATCATGGCTAGCTCCATAAGACATCCTGTAAACGGGCTGGTGCGTAGGAGGTGAGGGATCCTGTTTGAAGTTCTGTTGCGGACGTCTTCCACAAAGCTGACGATCTGGAGAGAAGTTAAGGGGCTGATTGAAGCTTTGTTGTGGCGGTGCCCCACTGGTCTGCGAAGCCTGAGGAAGCTGGTGTGGCTTAATGTCAGCAGGAGCAGCAGCTTGCGTTTGACTCGCATTGAGTGGGTGGGGTGTTGAGGGGATAACGTTGTTTGGTTGAAGAGGTGGAGGATGTAGGGTTAGCGAAGCATTGTCGTTCCCTCTTTCAACAGATAAAGCCCTGCTGCATAGGCTGGCTTGTGCCCACGCGTAGGCCGCAACACGCTCATCTTTGACAGATTGGAGAACCAGGCTTTTAGCCTCACTGCGTACTTCAAAGCCCATATCTTGTAAACCGGCCACGAGAGTATTAGCTTCTGCTATGGCAGCATCCTTTTCTTTTTCATCCTTTAACGCATCAAGATTGGCTTGAATACGTGCTTGCTCTACTTTAAGTTCAATTTCCTTTTGTGAATGTGCCGCTCTAGCTTGCGCTGCTTCGGCTTTTGCCTTTGCTTTGGCGATGGCCATGCTAATCTTTGTGCTGGACGATGAACCAGATGAGTGACTGCTCCTTGAGCGTACAGCCTCAGACTGATTATCTCCATTTTCTTTAGTATTGTTGCTACGTTGTGACATTGTGACTCACTGCGTTTTTAATATCAGGAGAAGGGAGCTAATATGAAGCTGACTCGAAGCTGTAGTGTTAGCCGCTTATCTCTTGTTACTGAGTTGCTCCGTAGAATGGCAATCTTTGCGTCCCTCGTTAGCTGTATTGCCGTCTTTTCACTGTCATGGACTAGGTTCCACTCAGCTTAAACACACCGAAGAAACTCCAGGAGACCGATGGTTCATTTCCATGAAGTTTTACTTGGCATATTGTGAAACTGCAACACAGTATACAAAATACAATTAAATTCCCATGCTAACAACAGCGTAGCAAGCTAGAGCTAACTAAGCCTAGCATATATTAACACAATGGGCTAATGAAGCTAACTAGGCTTGCTCATGCTAATTATCATCTTAGCTGCCTTAATGATGAACAACAGTAAATACTGTAACTTATAACTCAATGTTACACAATAAAATACTCACAGACGTTGCCTGAGCCGAAGGGAGAAAAGAAAGGCGAGGAAAGAAAGCTGGAGACTACTGCGAGATCGCATATAGCAGATCACTGCATGACTGCTTCCTACTTCCTGTGTTTCCCAGAATGCACTAGTGGGTGCTATGGTTACAGAGTACACAAATAAACTGTACAGCTGAGATAAACTAACACCTTAAAACATAATATTAACTATATTTTCAGGCGGCATGACAAGAGTACTGCCTCACCTGGGAATAAAAGAAGCCAACATCACCCTTGCGCCGTACCATCTCCTAGTGCTGCCAACTATTTACAGAATGCGTGTGTGTGTGTGTGAGTGAGTGTGTGAGTGTGTGTGTGTGCGCGTGTGTGCGTACTTTCTTTGTTTTGACGTCTTAAAGAAAATGAAAGTTAGTTTGCCACGGGCGACGATAAGTATAACACTTCCGAAAATGAAATTATAGGAATGATAAAAACGATGAAGGAAATGTTAATCAAAGGTTGTAGATGTTTTGACAGCATTACCCTTGCGCCTTACCATCTCCTAGTGCTGCCAACTATTTCATATTATTAGGAGTAGGGCTTGAACTCACATGGACATGGGCCCATTTTATCTTAAGTCCAAAGCCTTCACCACTTGGCCTGGTGTACATGATACCCACTGAATACTTACCATAACACATCAATTAATACAAGTGTAGTGCATTCCTTTATTCATGATGGGTGTAAATAGAAACATTACATTGTTTTTAATTTAATTGGTTATCTCTGATAATTGGTTATCTCTGATATGCATTTTGAATTTATGCCCTTCTTCCTTTGCTCCTTATGTAGTAAGGCACGTGGAAGCCTCTAAGACAGGGGTGTCCAAACCTCTCCTGGAGGGCCACTTGTCCTGCATGTTTTAGATCTCTCCCTGCTCCAACACAACTGATTCAAATGATCAACTCGTTATGAACTCCTGAAGCTGCTGAATAACAAACTGATCATTTGATTCAGCTGTGTTGGAGCAGGGAGAGATCTAAAACATGCAGGACGAGTGGCCCTCCAGGAGAGGTTTGGACACCCCTGCTCTAAGACAATGTGGAAGATAACTTTTGGTCTGGTGAAAAAAAATTAGCTGTTTGGCTTTAATATCACTCTGACAACACTATGCCCATTGCAAAGTGTGATGGTGGCAGCATTATGTTGTGGGGTTGTTTTTCATCAGCAGGGACTGGAAGGCTTCTCAGAATCAAAGGAAGAATGGATGGAGCAAAACACAGGCAGATCCTTCAGGAAAAACCCAGAACTGTCTGCAAAAGACTTGAAAATGGGATGGAGATTTATTTTGCAGCAGTAAATGACCCTAAACAGAGACCCCAAAGCATGCAGTGGCTTCAATACAAAGTGAGTGGCCAAGGCAAAGTCCAGAGTTTTTTCAGTTTTCCATTTTTTTTATAGAAGGATTTTCCTCTATTAAAGTGTTGTATGCTTTGTTTACTGAATGAAATGAAATCCATTCAAATGCAATAAACTTTCAGATTGTAGCACAACAAAATGTGGTCAGACATGTACAATTTGTGATCAATGTGTGAGTGTGTGCGGTCATAATATATTAACTTAATATCATTCCCCAGGGTGACATGCAAGGAAATACCTTTTGACTGGGAGGAAAGGGAGGTGACATGATTCTAAATGAAACACAATAATCTCCTTCCATACAGCTATGGACATCACACCAGTCCAACATCCCACATTTGTAATTCTGTGTCCAATGGTAGCACACACAGAATTATCGAATTATCAATCAAATCTGGCCAGCTATGTTAACTTAGCAAACATTACAAAATAATAGACTAGGGAGAACAGAGGACATCATGTACTGTTTAGCTAATTTATAACCAGCTAAAATAACAAGTTGACTATCTTCATATTTTTTATATTCAGGCCAGTTCTGAGTGGTACCATCATTAGTGTGCCTTGGCACAACCACTTTTAAACTTTTTTGACCATCAAAAATAACAATTAGGGCTGCTAGCATATGCAAATTGGCTTAAAAGTAATTTGCAGAGAAAAGAAAAAAGGAGGACAGCATATGATGCACAATAATTTGCTGAATACTGGGTCTTACTGAGTCTTGACCTCATTTTACCTTTTGTATTTATCTTTCACCAGTGTATCCATATTGGTCTGAGAATCAAACAACCTGCTTCCTATTTTGTCACCAGCACACAACGTAATATGGTATTGCCTAAACAGCGAGGAATAGACTATGAACTGAGCAGGGTGCAAAGGTGTGTTCATGTGTCACAAGCTGTCTGTGTTGTTTTTCAGGAATAGCTGCATATAATATTCTCAGCTTGCCTGTTGGAAAGCTGTGTAAGGTTAGCCAGCTAGTTAATGTTAGCTGGGTAGCAAATTAGCTGGCTGTTTGAATAAAATCAGTTCACATACACTAGATTAACTAGCTAAACTAGTGGTTGGCTAGTTAGTTACTTCATAGGCAGCTACGTAAAAGTCAGAAATTAAAAATGAAAACCGTTAATCTAGCTGGCAAAATGGTGGCTTGCTACGATACTAGCTAACCAGCTCTCTTCCAGCAAACAAAATGAACATACATGGATGATGATGAAAACTTCACAAACGTTCGCTAGCTATTTAAAAGAATTGCACTGTGGTCTGCGCTGAGCCTGTATTGGCCATTTTGAGACCACAGACAACCAACCACTAATCCAACTCAAACCAGCTGGCTATCCAGCTACAGTTATATTTACATTTAGTCATCTAACAGGCACTCTTTTCCAGGCAACTTCCAGTGTGCATTTAACAACACATCATGACATGTGGCACATAACAAAGACATGTACTTTATTCAACATATAATTGAAACACAGTAACTCTATTATTATGAATAAATAATAAATGTGAAAATAGATACTCTCCCTGATGCTGCCGAGTGTGCATCTATGAGACTGTCTCCTGCAGATCTGCAGTAAAAGCTTTTGGCCTCTGTCATTATTGTGTAGTGTTGCATTCTGCCTAATGTTTGAACCCAATGTGATTTATTAACCGGCATTGATTTTCATAGCTGAAAGAGAAGAGGGGCGACAAGGCAAAGTTTTCTCCTACAGGGACTCAGTGGGAGGTGGCAGGGCTTCTTTTTCAGGTTCAGTGTTGAACATACATATATGGTTGGTAATTCTGTGCTGTAGAGGCTGTGGCTTTATTGAGGAACAGCATTATTGTTTTGTGTGTCTGGTGTGGTAGCAGGTCAGACGTTCTCTCCTGCCGTTGTGGACAGATGGAGACCATGGCTGTAATGGAGGGGTTTCTTCTCCAGGCCCCCGCTCCTATGACTCTTCTGGGGGCTGTGCTGGTGCTGCTGTTGCTTTATCTGCTCTCACCTTCTCCCGACTCAGCGAGGGAGCCCCCAGGCCCCCGGCCCCTGCCTCTCCTGGGGAACCTGCTTCTCCTGGATCTGAAAAACCTGCATGCATCTCTCTGTGAGGTAAGGAGGAAAGCAGGGAACTGGGCAGGTATCAGTTTAGAGTAACAGCTGTACAGATCCACTGGTATTATATAATATGGGTGTGTGGATGTAGGAATATGAGTCTGGATTTATGAAATTGTATTTGTATTTTCAATATAAACATCAGTGGATCAGTTTGCCTCTCCTTCCTTCTCTTTTTGCATATGCTATTTTCTTTCCCTCATATTTAGTTCAACACATTGCCCTGTGATGGCTTGTTTTTATGTAGAAACTACATATTAAAAAAATTTTGTTTGAAGAAATAATGCATTTTGTTTTATCTTTATATTTATTTATATTTATATTTTATATTTTATATTATATATTTATATATTCGATCCCCGCTGGGACATTGCTGCTGTACCCTTGGGCAAGGTACTTAACCCTCAATTGCCTCAGTAAATATCCAGCTGTATAAATGGATGACATTGTAAAGAACTGTAACCTATGTAAGTCGCTTTGGATAAAAGCGTCTGCTAAATGAATAAATGTAAATGTAAATATTTGTATTAAGTTACAGAATATAAGTAGTTATTGCTGCTGTTTGAGGAAAAAGAATGGGGGAAAAGGCTGGAACAGCATATTTGCAGTCAGTATGACTGTAGCGGGAGAGTGCTGTTCACATTCAACCTGGCTCTTATTTCTGTTTCTGTCCAGCTATCAGAGAAACATGGCAGCGTGTTCACTGTGCACTTTGGCCCAAAGAAAGTGGTTGTGCTGGCAGGATATAAGACCGTCAAACAAGCACTTGTCGACTACGCTGAGGAGTTTGGGGAGCGGGATGTCACCCCCATCTTCCATGATCTACTCCAGGGACACGGTATGGGACATGATGGCAGAGTGTGTGTAACTATGGCCTGTGTGACCATTCAGAGAATATTATATATACACTAACTGTCTAAAAATAAAAGACAAGACAACTTTTATTTTTTATTTTTATTATTTACCACATTTTAGAATAATAGTAAGGACATCAAAACTACAAAATAACACTAATGGAATTATGCAGTGACCAAGAAAGCATTAAACAAATAAGCACTACCTTAAAATTTAGATTCTACAAAATAGCAAAAAATATTTTTTTAAAATTACTTGTTTTTGGAAAGAAATTGATACATAGGCATCAACTTCACCATTTATGTTTGTCTAAGAAATCGAAATATCTTTGAATGCATGTTTCCCATTATCTTAATCAGGTGTGTCCAAATGTTTGACTGGTTTTGTATATACTGCATATACTGTGTGAACTAATGGCTCAGCCGTGGAATATGTTGTGTGTGAACTCTCGTACCAAGCATGGTTTGGGTTTTCTCTCTGAAGTCTACAGTAAAAAAAAAAAACGTTGTTTTCCTTGCACCAAAACTTTTGGTGCCCTGAGTCATTTCTGTACTTGGATTCGTCCTACTCGTTGTTACCCACATACAGGCAAAAAGTCTCATGATCAAATTTCATGATTTCAGTCATTATAATGAGTCCTTTACATCTCTGAACCATATTGTATGATTGACTGCTGTCATTGTCCTATGCAGAATGTCATGTTGATGGCTCTCCTACAGGTGTTCTGTTTGCCAATGGAGACTCGTGGAGAGAGATGAGACGCTTTGCCCTCTCCACCCTGCGCGACTTTGGCATGGGTAAGAGAGGGTGTGAGGAGAAGATCATCCAGGAGGTCCACCACCTGGCGGAGGTGTTCGAGAAGTTCAAGGGTGAGAGAAGGAGAACAAACACCACATGTAATATCTTCTGTCAGTTTCACTGCATTGGAATATTATTCAAACCCTCTTGAGTTCACATGGACATCATGTGAACATTTCAGAATGAAAAAACATTTAGAAGTTTATTCCTTGAAGTCGATTGGCAAACAGGATTAGCATTGGAGCTTTACTGGAAAACTCCTTTGTTGTTTTTTGTTCTGTTTGTGGTCATTAGGTGAACCTTTCAACACAGCCCAGCCAGTGAATTATGCTGTCTCCAACATCATCTCCTCCATTGTCTATGGAAGCCGCTTTGAATATGCTGACCCAGTCTTTCAAAAAATGGTCGACAGGGCCAGCGAGAACATCCGGCTTGCTGGCTCTGCAGAAATACAGGTGCTGACCTTTGAACTTTGACCTCATCACATCTACTCATACATGGACTGTGTCTCAAACTGCATTTCAGCGGCTGAGGATGTGGCTCCCTTTGCTTGAGTGTTCATGCATGTATGCTTCACATTGTCCTGACATCCTAAGAGTCAATTCAGCTGATACCACAGGGTGTACATTTATCCAGCTTATCTCTGAATTTTATGATTACGTTCAACCGCACCTGCACTGAAAAATTCCTATGTACAAGAGATTGTACTGAATTTGACCACATAAATGAAAGGTTTTTTTTTACATTCAATTACAAGACAGTGGTGACATTGGGTTCAGTGATTCTGCTACATTTTAATTAGTGAACAAAAAATATGATAAATAAGTTCACAGTTTTTTGTGTCTAAACAATATATAAAGCCAAAATTTTAAAAGTTAATGTGTAAATGATGGGTCATGTCAGTGGTAAGGCAGCAGAAATAATATGGTTGTTTGAAACCTGTTCCCAGATCAGCACTTAGCACCATCTCACTGGAGCAGGTTACGCAGTAAATGAGCTGGGTAAGCATGGTCAGACACATGGTGATTTTTTCAGCCTAAATTACCCTGAGGACCCAAAAATTATCCTAACATTTCACACTATGAAAAGCTCTACCCTAAACTTTACTCCAAGTTTCCAGGGTAAAAAGACTGGCAACCCTGATAAGTGACCTCAACCCTCAGAAAAGTAATACAGACTGTCAAGACCAGTGTTTTTTTTTCCTTTTTCTGAATTTGATTTCTACCAGCATATGCCGGGTGCTAATAAAGAGTTTTCTGATCTGTTTTGGGTTTGGGGTGGTGCTGCAGCTGTTCAACCTGTTTCCACGGCTGGGCCGCTGTCTGGGGCAGTGGTTAGGGAATCGTGCCTTGCTGCTGAAGAATTCCTACTCCAACATTGAGGAGATGAAGGGGCTGGTGAAGAGACTGCAGGAGTCGCTGAACCCTCAGCAGTGCAGGTGCTTTGTGGACTGCTTCCTCATTCGACAGCAGGAGGTACGGAGAGAGAGGTGGTGCTCTGTGCTTGTTGGAAGCATATAGTCTCTGTGATGCTCCGAGTCTGATGGAAGCCATCTTACAGTCTGTGTGGTGTTCTGTCTCTGTTGGAAGCAGTCTTACAGTCTCTGTGGTGCTCTGTGTCTGTTCCCATTCAGGAGGCAGGGCAGAAGGGCTCCCACTTTCACCAGAATAACCTGATCATGACTGTCGGCAACCTGTTTGCAGCCGGGACTGACACCACTGGAACCACACTGCGCTGGGGGCTGCTTCTCATGGCCAAGTACCCCCACATACAGGGTACCCTCACACACGCACGCACACACTTACACACACACACACACACACACGCACTCTCACACACACATACACACACACACACACACACACACACACAGAAGGGCAGCATTGTCTCACTCCCCTCACAGACCGCGTCCAGGAAGAGATGAGCCAGGTCATCGGGGACAGGCAGCCACGAACCGAGGACCGGAGGAGCCTGCACTTCACCAACGCCGTGATCCACGAAATCCAGAGACTGGCCAACATCTCCCCCTTGAGTCTCCCCCACATCACCAGCAGTGATGTCACCTTTCAGGGATTCCTCATTAAGAAGGTCAGTCAGCACTCTCTCCTCTCCTGTCTTTCTCCTTTGTCCCTCTTGCCTGTCTCTCTCTTTCTCTCTCTCTCTCCTCTGTCTCTCTCTCCTCTGTCTCTCTCTCTCTGTCTCTCTCTCTCTCTCTCCTCTCTCTCTATCTCTCTCTCCTCTCTCTCTATCTCTCTCTCCTCTGTCTCTCTCTCTCTCCTCTCTCACTCTCTCTCTCTTTCTCTCTCCCTCTCTCTCTCTCTCTCTCCTCTGTCTCTCTCTCTCTCTCCTCTCACTCTCTCTCTCTCTCTCTCTCTCTCTCTCCTCTCTCTCTCTCTCTCTCTCTCTCTCTCTCTGTCCTCTGTATCTCTCTCTCTGGCTCTCTCTCTCCTCTCTCTCTCTCTCTCCTCTGTATCTCTCTCTCTGTCTCTCTCTGTCTCTCTCTCTCTCTCTCTCTCTCTCTCTCTCTCTCTCTCTCTATCAAATTCAAATTCAAATTCAAATTCAAATTCAAATGAGCTTTATTGGCATGACAAAAACTCCATTTGTATTGCCAAAGCATTTCTACATACATTAAAACAAACAAACAACAAATACAGAAGTGTGTGTGTGTGTGTGGTGTGTGTGTGTGTGTGTGGTGTGAATGCGTGTGTTTGTGTGTGTGTGTGTGTGTGTGTGTGTGTGTGTGGTGTGTGTGTGTGTGTGGTGTGTGAATGCGTGTGTGTGTGTGTGTGTGTGTGTGTGTGTGTGTGGTGTGTGTGTGTGTGTGTGTGTGTGTGTGTGTGTGTGTGTGTGTGTTTATTTCTTGAAGTGTTTTACCGATGGAGTGACTCTCTTTCTCTGTGGCAGGCATCCACATACCTAGCTGCAACTCTGGCACTATCTTGTTCCTCTCCTAGTAATGTTCTTAGAACCTTACTGTCCTCAAACTTTTCAAAGTCTGGGTAGATTGTTTTGAATTCAGGAAAGAATTTCTTCCGGATAGCTTTGAATTTGCAGCATTCACTCAAGAAGTGGAGCTCTGTTTCTATCATGCCCTGGCTGCAATGGCTACATAGTCTCTCTTCTGTGGGCAGCCAGGTTTGCCTGTGTCTGCCTCTTTCAATAGCCAGGTTATGGTTGCTTAGTCTGTACCTGGTCAAGGTTTTCCTTTGTTTTGTATTAGACACTGTGGACAGGTAGTCTGCTACAGTGTATTCTCTGTTTAGGGCCAAATAGCATTGAAGTTTACTTTGACTTTTTGTTGTTTCAATCCAATATGTCAGATAGTTTTCTTTTTGTGTTTTTATAATTTGGTTAGGCCGAATTGTTTGTGCGAGGGTGGCATAGTCCTGAGGCTGATTGTTAGTTGTATTAGTCTGGTTATTCTTGTTTGTCGTATTAGTTTGTGTGAGCCTCAAGACTAGCTGGCAGAGGGGACTTATTTTTGTGCTCATCTCTTGGCTTTTCAGAGCTTTAAAACAATAAGCGTTGGGGTCACTTGATTTGAGATGTTTCCAGAATTTGATGGCTCGTTTCTCAATTTTAATTGATAGGGGATAGTGGCCTAATTCAGCCCTGCATGCATTGTTAGGTGTGCTCCTCTGTACTTTGAGGATACACTTACAAAACTCTGCATGCAGGGTTTCAACTGGGTGTTTGTCCCATTTTTCAAACCCATTGTACATGAGTGGACCCCACACTTCACTGCCGTATAATGCAATTGGCTCTATGACTGATTGGAAAATTTTGAGCCAGATTCTAATTGGTATGTCAAATTGGATAGATTTTTTAATGGCATAGAAAGCCCTTCTTGCTTTCTCTTTCAAGTCATTCACGGCCAGGTTAAAGTTACCGGTTGTAGTAATCTTCAGCCCAAGGTATGTGTAATTTTTTGCATGTTCGATTGTATTTGAACCGAGGGTGAATTTTTTTCCCTGACATCTGGATTTTTTCTGAAATGTTAGTATTTTTGTTTTTTGGGGGTTAATAGTCAGGGCCCAGGTCTGACAGAATTTGTGCAAGAGATTTAGGTTCTGCTGTAGACCCTCTTCTGTTGGAGACAGCAGGACCAAGTCGTCTGCAAAAAGAAGGAATTTAATTTCAGAGTCATTTAATGAGAGACCAGGTACTGCTGACTGCTCGAGTCTTTTTGCCAATTCATTAATATAAATATTGAAGAGGGTCGGTGATAGTGGGCAGCCCTGTCTCACACCCCGTTCTTGAGTGAAGAATTCTGTTTGTTTGTTTACAATTTTAATTGCACATTTGTTTTTTGAGTACATTGATTTTATTATGTTATATGTTTTTCCCCCTACACCAGTTTCAATAGGTTTAAAGAATAATCCATCATGCCAAATTGAATCAAAGGCCTTTTGAAAATCTACAAAGCAGGCGAATATTTTGGCTTTATTTTGGTTTACATATTTGTCAATTAGGGTGTGTAGGGTGAAAATGTGATCTGATGTTCTGCATTTAGGTAAAAAACCAATTTGACTTCTACTCAAGGCATTGTGTTCGATAAGGAAGTTTATAATTCTGTTGTTCAAAATGCTACAAAACAACTTCCTCAGGTTACTGCTCACACAGATGCCTCGGTAGTTGTTGGGGTCGAATCTGTCTCCGCTTTTGAAAAGGGGTGTAATGAGTCCTTTGTTCCAGACATCAGGGAAGTATCCGACACTCAGAATCAAGTTGAACAGTTTTAGAATAGCCACACGGAGATTGTGGCTTGCGTTTTTGAGCATTTCATTGAGAATGCCATCAGGCCCGCTTGCCTTTTTTGGTTGCAGGTCTTGGATTTTTTCTAATAATTCTTTTTCTGTTATTAGGTCATCTAAAGGGTTTTGATATTCCTTAATTGTCTTTTCCATATTGATCATTTTTTCGTATATTTGCATTTGTTCTGAGTTCATGTTATATTTACCATACAAGTTTTCAAAGTGGCCTTTCCATATATCTCCATTTTGTATGGCAAGTTCCTCATGTTGCTTTTTATTCAGTGTATTCCAATTATTCCAGAAGTTGTTTGAGTTTATAGATTCTTCAATTGTTTTTAATTGATTTTGAGTGAACTGTTCTCTCTTCCTTCTGAGTGTGCTTTTATATTTTTTAAGCTCATTGTAATAAGTAAGGCATAAATCAGGGTCGTTGGGTTGTCTGTGCTTTTGGTTTGATAGTAGCCTAAGGTTATTTCTCATAATTTTGCAATCCCTATCAAACCATTTTTCCTTTTCTTGGCTATTCTTATGAGTTCTTTTTGTTGTTTTAAGATTAGAAATTGATGCCAAGTAATGGAAAATGTTACTTAGGTTTCTGACAGCATGATTTACGCCTTCTTTACTATGGGGGTAAGTATTAATTAAAAAGTTTTCTATCAGTGAACTGACTTGGGGTTGGCAGATTGCTCTCAGGTAGTTTTCTTTGCTGTTTTCGGCCCATCTGTATTTTTCTCTGATGTTATAGAGCTTGCTGGGCCTTGTGAGTGTGTTAGTGAGAGTTAGCGTTAGTGTGTGCGTGTGTGTGTGTGTGTGTGTGCACATTTGTGTGTGTGCATGTTGCAGCTGCTTTCCCTCTGACTTTGCTCTTTGCACTGTCAATTCTGTTGGTGTGTGTTTCTCTGTGTTTGTGTATGTGTGTGTGTTTGTGTGTGTGCATGCGCATGTATGCATGTGTGTGTGTTGCAGGGAACCACAGTGATCCCACTCTTGGCTTCAGTGATGCAGGATGAGAGTGAATGGAAAAACCCCTACAGCTTTAACCCTGATCACTTCCTGGATGAAGAGGGCCACTTCATCAAGAGAGACGCCTTCCTGCCCTTCTCTGCAGGTAAAGCCATTGACATTGTTTTTAGTTTAGCACTTTTTGTCAAGAATGTGGTCCTTGCCTGTGGCTAGTGATACATGCAGTGAGATCCTGAAAAAAGGTTTATCGATACCCTCCCATAGAGCTGTAGAAAAGCACTGCCATAATCTTTCCCTCATCTATGGTTATAGAATGGCAGTGGAATTCTCTCTCTCTCTCTCTTTCTCTCTCTCTCTTTCTCTCTCTGTAGCAAGGCATTGGGTTAAACTCTGTCCCATGTAGTTGCAGAGAGAAAGAGCAATTTCTGTCCCTAACAGTTGTAGAAAGGAACCACAATAACCCCTCTGCCCTATAGTTGTGGAGGCACAGGGATAACCTCTCTCCCTCTTGCAGGGCGGAGGGCGTGTCTGGGAGAGAGTCTGGCCAGAATGGAGCTCTTCCTCTTCTTCACCTCCCTGCTGCAGAGGTTCCGCTTCTCTGTTCCCCCTGGGGTGTCTGAGACAGAGCTGGACCTTACCCCAATCGTTGGGGTAACCCTCAACCCCTCCCCCCATCGACTCTGTGCCATAAGCCGGGTGTGAACGCCACTCCTGCGTGTTGTGTGCAAACACCGCAACAATGCCTGACATGTTCTGCATATACCTGCATCTTTCAGTGTCTGTTTTCAAAGTCATCAGAGATTACTTATGCATGCTTTGATACATTAATTCATAGGTTTCTGCACTAGCTTGCATCAAGATGCACCTGTTTTACCTGGCACAGTTACAGTTAAAAGTTTTTTTTTTTTTAACTTTTTTTTTTTATCTAAATCTTGAACCAGTTCTGAACTCTGACAAAACATATATTCTATTTTCCAGTGCAAAATCTCATTATCAAATTGTCTCCTTTAAACTGGACAACCAACATATATATATATATATATATATATATATCTTGGCATTTGGACTGATGATAACTTGAAATACATTAAGCATATTGAGTTCCTGGTAGAGAACCTACAAATTGTAAAAAAATAAAGCCTGTTTTATCATTTCATCATTTCAACTATCATTTAAACATCATTTAAAACCAGGAAAAATGCCCACCTGTGTGAGAATACTCTGAACTCTGTCCGACGGTGAAAGTGAGAGAAACCCTTAATGTTAAACCCTGACTGACACACTATTGCTGGCTCTCAGATGAGGTCACTTCCTGTCCGGCCCCCTGCCACACTTTTACTCTCTCCAGCCTCTCACACAACATTAGCCTTTATTTCTCTACTAACCAGCAGGTCTGTAGGTGTGTAAAATCAATGTTTTCAGCTGCTGCTAGCTAGGTTGCTACACCAGAGAGGAGCAATATGGTAGTTGATGAACGTAGGGAAACTCGCTCACGTTATAGGCCTAGATAACTTTACCTGTAGAAAATAGCTGTGTGGGAAGCCAATAACTTAATGTTAACTAGTCGTCTGGAGTCTACGAAAAAGGATAAATGACAAAAGCGAACGGATTTTATGCCACATGTCAGTAGCGTCGTTAGGTCCGATCATTCGGGAATATAGCCCCGAATATTTTCGCCCTGAAAAGGGAGGTGTTTATAGCAAAACAACAGACACTGTGTAACAGAGCGGAACTTGACTTGCAGCGTCCGAAGGTGTGATAATATTTATTTATTATAAAGGTACATATAACCTCCCCAACCTACCGATGCCAATCTCCCTTCAAAAAAAAAAAAAAAAGACAAGCCCCAGGCAAACTTGGCTTATAGCCCCTCATCTTTTCAATAGCTAGAAATGCCCCTGGTGTGGATTGTCTGTGTAGATTGTTTTTCATAGATGATCTGGCGACTTGGGTAACGTCAGACAAACATACAAAACTTATGGGTCCGTCTATGACAATTATTCATAATAAAGTTTGCCGTGCAAATTACGGGAGTTTCACAAGAGAAACAAAAAGCGGGAGATGGCCTTGAAATACGGGAGAAACCCGTGAAAAACGGGTTGGCAGGTATGCCCCTACCTAGTGCTCCAGTGTTATGCTGAAGTCTTACACAGACTCAAATATGCAATATGCAATATTTCATGGATGCAAGCCAGGGCAATCAACTAAGCTATACACTCTTTGCACATCGGAAAGGGTAAGTTCTGCTGTTTATTTTGATATGTGGCACGTTGTGAAGCGATAGGGACTTTGTGACTTCAACTGAGAAGCAGGAGTGTGAAAATGGGAGAAGAAATTAGTAAAGATATTACTTTGCAGAAGTTTGAACTGTTTTCATAACGTGATTACTTCAGTATGTACAAATATGTGACTAGCATCATTACAAAGCCCCAGCTCCGCTCTTTTTTGAGTTCATGATTCAAACAAGAGTAATGGGTGTGGAGATGGTCTCGGACCCCTCCGAGACCCCCCGTATTTCGCACCCTGCTGCTATCCCCACTTGTATCATTCTCTCAGCCTCTTCTCTCTTTCTCTCCACATCTTCTCTGATGATTCTGTCAATCTCCTCCCTCTTTCTTTCCCCCTCCTCTTATATCTTTCTCTCAGACTCTTCTCTCGTTCTCTTCTCCTCTCATATCTTTCTCTCAGCCACCTTCCTCTTTTTCTCTTCTGTTTCTTGTATCTTTCTTTTAAACTCCTCCCTCTTTCTCTCTTCTTCTTCTCTGATCATTCTCTCTGACTCCTCCCTCTTTCTCTCTTCTTCTTCTCTAATCATCTCTCTGACTCCTCCCTCTTTCTCTCTTCTTCTTCTCTGATCATTCTCTCTGACTCCTCCCTCTTTCTCTCTTCCTCTTCTCTAATCATTCTCTCTGACTCCTCCCTCTTTCTCTCTTCTTCTCTAATCATTCTCTCTGACTCCTTCCTCTTTCTCTCTTCTTCTTCTCTAATCATTCTCTCTAACTCCTCCCTCTTTCTCTCCTCCATTTTTCTTATATTTATCTCAAACTCCTCCCTTTTTCTCTCCTCCTCCTCTCGTATTATTCTCTCTGACTCCTCCCTCTTTCTCTCTTCCTCTGCTCTTACGTTTCTCTGAATCTCCTGGATTATCACACGCATATAATGCTACCCTCTGCTCTTAAACAATAAGGTCTCTGTGTCATCCATAAGTTGTGTACTTTAGTCCAGTTTCTTGACCACTGCACCCTACTGCGGGCCACCTGCCCCTGCCCCTAAAGACAGACGCAGAGCACGCCGTCTGCAGATTGAAAGCCAAAAGCTCACTTACTCTTTTTCAGGACAATCGCAGATTGCGAAAGAGGAGCCACAAAGCCTCTCTCAGTTTTAGGAGATTTCAACAGGAGGGGGGGTCAGGAAAGCTACCAAGGGGCAGGGCCAGGCCAAGTGTGCGCAGTGACACGTTTTATAATTAAAAAGTCATGAGAAAATGGAAATGTGATGAGTGGTTCTGCATGTCTGGAACTGAAAATGGAATCTGACCGGACTGACCCAAGCCTGAGCTGAACTGGGCATGGACTAACTGAACTCTAGTTCTGTTCTTATTGATTTGTACGTTTCAGCTGTGGTTTTCAGCTCGGTTTTGACTGTGGTTTGTTTGCAGCAATGGGTACAGTCTGCAGCATGTGTCTTTACTGTGACGTCGGTACTGTTACGTATATCTCCACACACAGACTCATGTTCTCATAAGAACATAAGAACATATGATGACGAGAACAGGCCATTCGGCCCAACTAAGCTCTCCATTTCTTAATTAAAGAGTATCCAGAACTGCATCAAGTCTAGACTTGAACACAGCAAGGGTCTCTGCCTCAACTGCATGACCTGGCAACCTATTCCATGTATTGATCACTCTTTGTGTAAAATAATATTTCCTTATATCAGTGCGGAACTTACTCTTAACTAGTTTCCATTTCCATGTCCTCTTGTTTTACAGACTGAACTCACCCTAAAAAATCTATTATAGTTAACCTTATTGAGTCCTTTTTTAAATTTAAAAACCTCAATTAAATTACCCCTAAGCCTCCTCTTGCTTAGTCTAAATAGGTTAAGTAACTTGAGTCTTTCCTCATAGCTTTTATATTTCATGCCAGGAACTAATTTAATCCTTCTTTGAACCTTTTCAAGAACTTCGATATCTTTTTTATAGTGCGGTGCCCAGAACTGCACACAGTATTCCAAGTGAGGTCTGACTAAGGCACTATATAATTTCATTCCAAGTGAGGTCTGACTAAGGCACTATATAATTTCAATATAACCTCCTTAGATTTATACTCAATACTTTTGGCTGTATATCCCAGCATCCTGTTGGCCTTTTTTTACTGCTACAGCACACTGCCTAGATCCTGTTAAGCTTGGGTCAACTATTACTCGAGACTATTAGTCTTTTTCAAATTGAGCACATTCTAGTTTTTTTTCCACCCATGAAGTAATCTTGTCTAAGGTTCTTATTTCCCACATGCAAGACTTTACATTTATCAACATTAAATGTCATTTGCTAGGTATCTGCCCACTTTTGGATGCTGTTTAGGTCTTCCTGTTTTACCTTAGTTGATTCTATACTGTTCGCTAGACCCCCTAGTCTTGTGTCATCTGCAAATTTTACTAGTTTACTTCTAACCTCTGCATCAGGATCATTTATGTATATAAGAAATAGCAAAGGCCCCAACACCGATCCCTGTGGGACTCCACTTCATACAGGACCCTGCTCTGATACAATTCCTCCCACAGTTACAGTCTGCTTTCTATTAGACAGCCAACTTCGAACCCACTCAGTGATAGCTCCTGTAATTCCTGCAGATTTCATTTTCAATATGAGCCTCTCGTGCGGAACTTTGTCAAATGCCTTTTGAAAGTCCAAATAGATAATATCATAAGCTTGGTTTGAGTCCAAACATGCTGTTGCTTCCTCTCTGTTTGTCTCGGTTTCATACACAAACACACAGGCAAGCATGCAGACACACACCATGCGCGCAGCCACATCAACACAAATGCATATACGGACACACACCTCATACACACCACATATATGCAGACAGGCACACACACACACACATACACATAAACTAGCACACACACATAAACACATAAAGGTATGCACACACATATCATGCAGATACAGGCATGCACAAACACACACACACACACACACACAAATACAAGCACACAGAAACACATACAGGCAAGCACAAACACACACACACAAATACATAAAGGTATGCACACACATATCATGCAGATACAGGCATGCACAAACACACACACACAGAAATACAGGCACACAGAAGCACATACAGGTATGCACAAACACACACACACACACACACACACACACACACACACAAATACGGGCATGCACACAAACACAACCACAGACATACAGGCACACACACAATGTATGCAGTCATATGCAGTCGCACACACACATACGCATACACACATACACACACACACACATACGGGCATGCACACAAACACAACCACACACATACAGGCACACACACACACACACTCACACACACACTCACACACACTCACACACACACACACACACACACACACACTCAGAATCAGCTCCCCATCACGCCGCAGCACAGATTTACACATACACACACACACACACACACATACACACACACACACACACACACATACACACATACACACACACACACACACACACACACACACTCAGAATCAGCTCCCCATCACGCCGCAGCACAGATTTATTGGAGCTTTTACAGCGAGTGCACAGCACCCCACATCCATCACCACAGCCTCACACAAAGCAGATCCGCAATTGGGCCGGTGAGACGGCGCGGCCAGGCGGGCCTGCACTCTGTCTCTGACCCTGTCTCCCGTTCTCCATTGCACCGGCAGGATTTAATGCAGGCCACCCACACTCTCGCACACACAGAGGATGAGCCGCTATCTACCGCTCCGCTGCCCAAACGCAATCATGCTTCTGTCTGAGCCCGGCTGATGTAAGCAATACCAAGTGGGGTGGTGTATGCATGCCTGCAAGTGGGTGTGTGCATGTGTGTGTGTGTGTGTGTGTTTGTATGTGCATGTATGTGTGCATGTACATGTGTGTGTTGTGCTTGCAGTGGCCTGGTAAAGATTGTCTTTCGTGTGATGTCAGATTCAGTAGTATAACATGTACTGCTCCTCCTCTGTATTTGGAATGCTGTGTGCAGCGTAACAGCACCACCTATGGTTCACTTCAAAGGTAAACAAACTGAAAATAATGCCAAACTTGAGGTCCAGTGTAGATTAATATTTATTCTTTGGGTCTTGGGGGGCTATAGACTGCCATGTACCCAAATTCACAAGAAAGCAACAGGATTACTGTTGTAAATGCATATAGAGAAATGTCTATCTGATTATGAGGAGTAACTACTAGGTTAGAATGGTTACAAGGGCCAGAATACACTAGGTGAATATAGCTGTGAGTAACTAGCTAAAAGACGAGGTGTAGAATGTAATGAGAGGTGGCTGTAGGCAGACAGCAGCTAAACCCAATACAGAGTGTAGTGCAGCTTATGTTCTTCTCATATTACATTTAAGCTCAAATGTCACCTGTCTCTGCTCACTATATTGTATATTTTCTTTTAATATAAGATAATATAATATAGTATCCTCCCTCCCCCTCCCTCCTCTCTGCCAATGATTTCAGGGTTTACTTCGAGGAAAAGGTGACCAGCATCCGGGACTCCTTCTCTCCCTCAACAACACTCTTGACCACCACGGGCAACTGCATCAACCAGCTGTCTTCCTTCATGCCACTCAAAGACTTGGAAGTGCTCCAACTCATCACAGACCACCATGCCACAACCTGCCCTCTGGACCCCATCCCCTCTACCCTGCTCCAATGCATATCTGGTGAGATCGCCCCATTTCTTTCCTCATTTATCAACTCCTCACTAACCTCTGGCACTGTCCCCACAGACTTCAAGAAAGCTCTGGTCACACCACTCCTCAAGAAACCATCCACCGACCCATCCGACGTTACAAACTACCGACCGGTATCTCTTCTCTCATTTCTATCTAAAACCTTGGAACGTGCAGTACTTAACCAACTCTCCCCTTTTCTTCTCATGAACAACCTCTTGGACCCCCATCAGTCAGGTTTCAGAGTTGGACACTCAACAGAAACTGCACTCCTGGCTGTGACAGAGGCTCTCCACACTGCTAGAGCCTCCGGCTTTTCATCTGTCCTCATCCTCCTCGACCTCTCTGCTGCTTTCGACACAGTCAACCACCAGACACTATTATCAAAGCTGTCAGAGATGGGCATCTCTGGAACTGCCCTCTCCTGGTTCACATCCTACCTGACTGGTAGATCCTCCCAGATCTACTGGAAAGGCTCCACCTCTGCACCCACCCCCCTCACTACAGGAGTTCCACAGGGTTCAGTACTGGGACCCCTACTCTTCTCAATTTATATTAACTCTCTTGGCTCAGTTATCAAATCACATGGCTTCTCCTATCACTGCTGTGCTGACGACATCCAACTCTTTTTCTCTTTCCCTCCCTCTACCCCCCAGGTCAACGAAAGAATCTCTGCATGCCTGGCTGACATCTCCAAATGGATGACATCCCACCACCTGAAGCTGAACCTCAGTAAAACGGAACTGCTCTTCATCCCAGCCGGCCCTTCCCCCCTGCATGACCTCTCCATCACCGTCGATGGCACCACAATACCATCCTCTCAGTCAGCAAAGAGCTTGGGCATCATCCTCGACAGTAACCTGGACTTCAAGGAGTACATTGCTCGCACGTCACGGGCCTGCTGATTCCTCCTCCACAACATCAGGAGGATTCGTCCGTTCCTGACAACATACGCGACACAGCTCCTTATCCAGGCCACAGTTCTCCCTCGACTGGACTACTGCAACGCTCTCCTCGCAGGCCTCCCAGCATGCACCACCCAGCCTCTCCAGCTCATCCAGAATGCAGCTGCCCGACTGATCTTCAACCTCCCCAAATTCTCCCATGTTACTCCCCTGCTGAAATCCCTCCACTGGCTTCCTGTCGCTGCCAGGATCAGATTCAAGACCCTGACCCTTGCCTTCTCTGCAATCAACAGGACAGCCCCTGCATACCTCCAAGAACTCATCCAGCCCTACACGCCAGCCCGACCCCTGCGCTCAGCAGCAACTGGACGCTTTGCTCCCTGCATGGTCAAGGCAGGAGGTGCTCATTCTGCCAAACATTGGCGTTTCACCTACATCGCTCCCCAGTGGTGGAACGAACTCCCGGTCTCGCTACGGACAGCTTCTTCACCCCAGTCCTTCAGACGGGGCCTGAAGACGCACCTCTTCAGACTCTACCTGGACTGACCCAGCACACAATTGCTGCCCCCCCCGCCCATCAGTGCTGTCGTAAATTGCTGTGCTTTTTAAATTGTGCTTTTAAATTGTCTCTTGTTGCCGCCTTTACCCTGACACTCATTGCGCCGTTTGAAGTTGTCGAAGTCCGCCGTTTGAAAGTGTATCGTATTAGTTGCCCTATAGGCTGTAATTGTACAAATCTAATAGTACTGTGTCCTCAAACAGACGCTGCTCTCAGCTGAGAACTGTCTCATTGTGGAACTGTACACATCCTGTCCCCGTACTGTCGCTATACTTGCTGTATGCACTTTTGTAAGTCGCTTTGGATAAAAGCGTCTGCTAAATAAATAAATGTAAATGTAGTATAATATAATATAATATAATATAATATAATATAATATAATATAATATAATATAATATAATATAATAACATTAATAATAATATTAGAATATTAGTTTCTTGTGTGTGCTAAAACCATGTATGAGAGAAGTGGAGAAGAGGCTAAACTGGGTTGAGGGTCCCTCCAGGGGAGGGAGGGACATGCATCCTGAAGACGTGCATAAAGCATAAAATCAAGTGGAGAGAGCTTCTGTTGCTGCCAGCAACTGAATTGCTTTGCAACTTCTCCTTCCAGAAAGAGGAAGATGCAGGCCCATTTCAAGAAGTGATTTCAAAGAGAAAGTTCCTTCTGGAGAGAGTGAGTAATATTAGATTGACTGGTGGCTAAATGCCAAACCAAATGCTACTTTTGGACCTGAATGCTATTATTATGGCAAAAAAAAATCTCAATTCTGGGAGCTCTAACAAAAAAAGAAAAGGAAACCCCTTCTATGAAAACTCTAGGCTAGATGTTTATTGCTGCCTAAACCTGTTTAAAACTATGATCCAGGTAGGATTTATGGGTTTGTGGTTCTTGAGGAATAATTTTGTTTCAGAGGGTCCAGTGTCAGTTAGCGGTGCCGAGAATGACTAGTTTTCTGTTTTGATTTTCTGAGATGCAAGAGCCTCTCATCATTTGCTTGTAGCCGGCCCTGGTGTTTTTCCTGAAGGTAGCTCAGTAAGAATGTGAGACCCAGTATGGGGAGCTGGTGGGCATTTTGTATCTGCCTCTACACTACATAAACCAGAGGTCAAAAATACTGAAAGGTCAAGCAACCGTGAATATGTTGCCCATACAGTAAGATACACTGGTGAATGACCTGATTGGGGATGAGATATGTGTAACTCATATGTGTGTGTGAAAGCTCTTTTAATGTGGCCTAATATTAAAAGAGCTTGTGTTATGGGACTATCCCTATCTGTGTCGTGTGGCTAAAACAGGAAAATAAAGGGGTTGTGGACACTGGTGTGTGGTTTGCCAAGCCAATGGCTTTTTTTAAATCGCATTACAGGTCACAAAGCCTACTGCAGCTGATTGGAGGAAGGCTACACTCTGCTGATGTCATCTAAGGACCTGCATGCACCTGATAAATAGTAAGGTGCCAGAGAGCAGTGAAAAACCCTGGCCCATCTACTCCCCCTTATCAAAGTCAATTTGTTCCACCGCTGTGGGCTCCCACTCATTGTCGGCAAATGACACGGCTGGGATCGAACCTGTGCTGTGAGCGCGTTAACCATTGTGCTACGTGACCCAATCCACACCAGGTGGTAAAGTGAGCCAATATTATGCAAGCCAGGGTAAACCGCTTCAACTGCTGATGAGACACGTGTTACTCCTAAAGCATTTGGGGGACAGTGTGATCGTGAAGGGGAGAGGGGAGGAGACAGAGAGCATGCCGTCCAGCCAATGGAAGTGTGACCAGACACAGAAAACCGCAATAAAGATGTACTTTTTTAACATGCTGACAACTGGGAAAAATTAATACTTTTTCTTTCATTTGCCATGACAGCTTCTATTTGTGACACTTCTGGTTTCAACCCCGGATCTCTGTAGTAGTGAGTGATAACAGCTACCTCTGCATGAACTTCCTCTGTTTTGTGGAGTTTTTCTGTCCCTTAGCTGACGTTAGCAAACCATACATTTCAGTTTCTGGTTGTGTCTGACTCGAGTTTTGTGTGTCATGTACAGTATATTTTGATTAATATGTTATGTATGCACGTATGATATGAAATCCGTTTTGTATGCCTGTAGGATCATGTAACCCACTGTCCATCCATGATTATGTAATCCTAATTATGTAGTCCTGACTGTCACCATCATGTATTTGTATTTATTTTAAGTATTACTTCTACATTTTTTACCTTTCATGAGCAGATCAACTCAAATGCTAAAAAACATAAAATATTGTATCTTTTTATACACAATTGTTTAGATGTCTTTTTAAATGTTTCTAAAAGCAGTGATAAATTTGCGAATGTACACTGTTAAAATAAAGTATCTCGAAACCCTTAATTTAGTGACAACTCAACTGTCACCACATTAGGAGATTTGAAATGATAAGTTAAAAGTGGTTTCGAAACATCCTCGTAAGAGTCTCTGTATTTTTTCCATGGAAGCACATTTTACAAGTAGCCAAGTTTGGTGAGATGCTGACAGGCCTGAAACTATGTGGTTTTAAATAAGAAAGATGAAGTTCATCAAGTTTACAAGAAGAACAGGTAGTTCTTGTAGTTAAACATCTTATACTGCATTGTCACCACAATGCAAAATGCACTTACCCCTCAATTCAGCAGTTTCGATTCTCTCCTCACTTAATAGTGCCTCAATTGAAGTTTTGTGTCCATTAGCTATGCATTTTTAATAACAATTGATTTAATCAATAAGGCCATATTCATAATGCTATATTGTCAGTATGTGGAGTTCCAGATCAACATTCCAGGTACTGGGATGGCAGGTATGAAATCTATCAAACGTGGTAGTTACAGGATGGCAGGTCTTTCTATACACCTATACATACAGCACCAAGAGTTAGGTCCTTTTTGAGGTGTCATACAGAATTCAAGAGACAACTTTCTATGGCCACACAACAAATAGAGAACCTGGAACTATTCTGCTTTCTTCCTTCCTTCAGGTTTTGTCAAAAGGCCAAAAGCCTTGGTTAAAGAAAGCAATGTTTCCTTGACTATGAACTCAAGAAAAGGCAAAACAGGCTTGTTCACACACAATAAACATGACAACTCAAGACTGAGCAAATACATGGACCAAGGGCAGGGCTTAAATAACAGAAAATACAGGTGAAACAAATAACTGTTAACACACATTAATTAAATAAGACATAGAGCACAGGAGGTTATGAGGCCAACTGGTGGTCATCTTGATAAGCAGCAGCCAAATCCCTGACAAGCCCTCTAGGCTACCAAAAATGAAAATGTGGCAGCCAAGCACACATTTTAGTTGCACAGACGTGTTTTGCAGTACAGCATTTACAACATTCAATTAACCATGAAGCTGGATCAAATTGGACATGGTGTGACCACTGTACGGGAGTTGAATTTATCCGGGTTTCAGCTACATTACAGTAAATACAGCTTCTTTTTTACCATCTGCATACACACTAGAATTGCAATATGGTATGCTGCTAACCTATAAGCAATAAAACTACACTATGTTTTCATTTTAGGACACACTTGCTCATCAACACACCAATCTCTGCCTATGTAGTCTCTGTAGTCTCTCTTAAACAAAGAATAGTAGCCCCAGGTGCTTGGACTACCAATTCACCCTCTCATTTACGATAAACACATTTTCCATGTAAAATAAATGTAAGAGTGGAGATGCTGGAACAGCTCTCTGTGAACCAGGAACAGACAAAGCTAGGAACAGCGAGTCCTAGCTTTTGTGAATATATGAAGCAAAAGGCCAACGCACACAAAGGGCAAAATTTCATCTGTAGTATTATCTGTAAACAGTACTATAGTTATAGTTTTTGCAGCAAGAAAATGGCAAGGAATTCTTCATTCTACAATATTACATTGCTCTATGTCCAATTCTGCATATTTACCCATAACTCCTTTCATGTTGTGTGTATATGCATGTCTATGTGCGTATGTGTTTCTGAAGGTCATCTGCATATCATTGTAAAACACAAAATACATTGTAGAAAACCACCTATAGCAGCATATAAATATTAATACCATGTATTAAATATATGGCAGTATAAGAGTTATGGCAGAGGTAATTGCTACTTGAAGGTTGGCTTTCATGCTGAAGCCTCCATCTCTGGTGAAAATCTACAGCAAAGAATCGCTAGATTCATTTTACGTAATCCCATTTGTCATGCTTACTGTGCTTTTCACTCTTTTTGCATACACCAATGATTGTAAAGTTTTGTAAAGGCTACATGGAGAATTGGGAACTGGTGTGATTAAATCCACAGGTTCCCTGCTCACTTGCTGATGTCAGCTTCCCTACTCTCAGTTGCTGACATTAATATAAAGAATTATTACCAAATATTATGGTTTGTTGATCAAAATGGTCTAAGTCCGCCCACTCCCTCCTGCTTCCTCCCACATTGCGTAATCCCTAACAGTAATGAGTGAGACTTAACACAACCAAGGTGTAATAACATAGTTACTATGTAGTAATATATCTCTTATGGAGGTTGACATGCGGGTAAGTTCATCACTTCCCAGAAACCCCCTCAAGTTTGAGCAGCGTCACACTCTCTTAAAGTCCACTGCAGTGGGTATATAAACCTGCGGGCACAGAAGAGTGCAACAGACCTCACTAAGCAATTGGTAAGTGGATAATAATTATCATTTATTATTTTACTACACGAATAGGAATAAATACATATAAATTACAGCAGAGAATGAACAGCAAATAAATACATTAGATATCAGTAAAAAACATACTGTATAAATCTCACTATCTCACTCTCACTATGTTGCTACCTTTATGCTTTTGTCTGTTTTGTTCGGTCACTACAGCCTCGTCTGATTGAGAAGACAGAAGAATGATGACTTAAGGTGCCTTGGTGCTGCTAGAATTGATATCGGCCATCGCTACGATTAACGCAGGTACAATACGGTGTCTAATGTCAGAGTGGAACTGTTCTCAGTGCATTCAATAGAGTGTGAAACGCAACAAATATTATTTTACACCTACCGCTAAACACATATATGTATAAAAATATCAACTTTGTCATGGAGGGGCAGAAGCCAGTCGTGTTGGGTGGAGCAAAACAAAAGCTTCTGCAGACCACTCAGGGATGGGAACTGAGAGAAAACTGGAGAAAACTATCCTATCCACAACCCCGCGTCCAGATATTGTGATGCGGTCCAAGGAGGGAAAGAAAGCCATGTTGGTGGAACTGACAGTCCCTTGGGAGGAGGGCTAAGAGGAAGCAGCAGAGAGAAGGAAAGCTAAGTACCAGCAGCTGGTTCAAGACTGCCGGGACAAAGGCTGGGCAACATGGCTGTTCACTGTCGAAGTGGGATGTCGAGGATTCCCCGCACAGTCAGTATGGAATCTGAAGTTGGAATAAGAGGACTGAAGAGAAAAGCGGCTGTTTGAAGGTTGGGAGAAGAGGCAGAGAGAGCCTCCTGCTGGCTCTGGCATAAGAGGGAGGACACTAGCTGGAGGCCTGGAGGAGGGGGGCAGTGACTTGGCCGCCACTGCCGATCCACCATCTGGAGGGGGTCGTGGTTGGGTCGAAACACCCGATGATGGTTGGGAACCACCTGATGACCCCTCCCCCAGGCTAAAGGCTACATCCATTAGAAATGGATGTAGTATGGCATCGTTGATGTATGTTCAATCTGAAGTTAAAATTTGATGCAGGCGTCCAACCCCAGAGTAGGCAAAACACTCTCAAACTGAATATTCCCACCACCAAGTTTCACTGTCAGTTCGCTACACTGAGGTACCAATCTCTCTCCTGTTCATCTCCATCTCATCTCTTTATATACACCTTTCTGTTACTGCCATAAATCTCAAACTTGAATTAATCAGTAAACAGGTTTTTTTTTTCAGTTATCCACTACAAAATGCTCTATGTCTTGGCCCACTCCAAGCATTTGGCCTAGTTTCCCTTTCTAAGAAGTGTTAGAGACTGCTACTCATCCTATCAGACCACTATTAGACAGCCTTCTTTTGATAGTACTTTTGCTGATTGGAGTGTTGCATTCTTTATTTAATAAATTCTGTATCTGTGATGAATTTGTTTTTCTATCTCTGTGAACAAAGCTTTATGTATTGATCTTCTGATGTTGTGGTCACTTTTGGTCTGCCTGATTGTGCTTTGGATACAACTGATCTAGTTTCTGGTAAACGTCTGATTCTTAGCGTTCCTTGTTGATCAGTGAAAAGCTGTTGCTCTCATGCCTGGTCAATCAAGCCAGTGTGCTGAGATAAAAAATGTGTTTGAAATGTTGCCTGCATAACCTGTATTGATAGTCACTGCATTGAGCTCTTCTATTAGGAGGTTTACCACTTTCTTTGAGTCAACTTACCCAGGTTTGTCACTTAAACTATGTACTTGTAATACACCCCCCCCCCCCCCCCCAACAGAAGGTCACATGGGGTCATATATGAAATATTGTTCGAACACACTATTTGTGTGTACACATGTTGAGGGATTTTGACCAACATCCACAAAATCCGTCCACACCCACCAATTCAGCCCACTTATATATATATATATAAACCCTGCAATGCAAAAGCTAAACTAAAATTACAAGAGGCAAAGCAGCAGTGGCAAATCTTCCTAAAGAGGTAAAAAAAACCCCAATATGCATCATGGTGGTACATTCACATAATATGTACACAACATGCATTAACCCCCAACTGCTACGAGCTACACACTCAGGAGGAAACAACCCTAGTCTAATTTTACATCTACATGCCATCCAATTAACGTGAGCGTGACTGGCGCTTACTCGGCGTCTCCAACACAGACCTAAATTAAAACATCGCCGTTACACACACGCATATTTAAAATACAAGATTACTCGTTTGTATCATGGATTTAAACGACGCTACGGGTGCAACAGATTGAATGAAACACAAACACCTTCGGTGGAACACGCATACACACCAACGGGAAGCGCTCGTAGACTCGCAAACACCTTTTACCAAACGGTTCAGTTTTAGACACATGCGTGAGCAACAGCAACGATCTAACAATGATTTAGTGATGGGACGTTCGACACCGAGGCACCGAAGCTCGCTTCGCTTTCGCAAAGCACGCTGGTTCGAAACAGTGTGTTGAAGCTTGTGTCAAATTGCCATTTCAACGTGACTGATGACGTCCTAAGCTTCGTACGTCACTGAACGATTCGAAGTTTTGGCGCTATCCCATACCCCATTAGCTATAAAAACAATGGAGAGAGAACCGGCAGGTTTTCGGTGTTTCATAGTGAGCCGAGATAAATTGATACGTAAAATATGGAGATGACAACTGGAAAGCGTCGATCGCGAGTGTGGGAACATTTCGACCTGTTATCCATTAATTGTAATGGTCAGACATTGTAGCCACAATTATATGTTTAAAAATATTTTTAATATTTAATTTGTTTCTTTAGCCTAGGTCAAATCACTTAGGTGGGCACATGCCCAACCTGAGTCGATAGGCATGAAGCCTCGGTCATCACAAGTATCGATGGTAGCTATACTGTATGTTGTCATGGCAGCTATAATTCAAGGACAACACATTTAAACATAATTTTATTGTAGCAAATAGAGACAGGTAGCAACATACATTTCTTGCAGGACTTTAATGAGTGATCGAAGATCAGACTGAAGACACATCGCGTTCTTAGGCTTTCACAGTACATAACGTTCTGAAACTGAAATCAACCAGGTGTTGTGTGCAGTCTTCGTCCTGAGCGTCGAGCTCATGGCTGCTGTAATTTCTGCAAACCACCAGATGTCACTGTGTCTGTCTTTGATGCTTCGTTCGAAGCTTTGGATTTTTTTTTTTTTGCACAATCAGGAAGAAGCTTCAAAAGCCTAACAAGGCTTTGTCCGCCCATCACTACAGTGATTAAAAAACCAAACACGGAGCACATACCTTTCAGCATTAATCGCAGTACATACCGGAAAGCAGTAAACCAGGAGACTCGGCAAGAAGGGAAGGAGCTACGGTGGCTGAGAGGCAAAAAAAGGGTAACTCTGCCAGTTACAAAATGAACATCTTTCTAGTATTAGTATTTCAGAACTGGGCTACAGCTCATGCCTCCCAGTGTCTGCAGGCTTTTCAAGTTTGTATTTAGCCTTTAACCAGCTGGTTGAGGCTCTAATTAATCTTTCCCCCCTACATAGTTATCAGGGAGTGTAGCTGCTGGGCTGCAGGGCAGGTCGCTGGATCTGGGTCCCCTCATTCATGCACTGCATGCGGTGTTGTAGTGGTAAAGTGCACTTCACCATTTACTGTGGTCACTACTTGCTGTGCGTGTGTGTGTGTGTGTGTGTCTGTGTGTGTGTGTGTGTGTGTGTGTGTGTGTGTGCGTGCGTGCGTGCGTGCGTGCGTGCGCGTGTGCGCGTGTGTGTGTGTGTGTGTGTGTGTGTGCGTGTGTATAAGCAGGCACCAGGAACAAGGGCATGCGTGGTGTGTCGGTCTCTCCCCCTCCCAGCAAAGGTAACCTCCCCCGCAGTCAGCCTACTCATCCCCTACCATTTTTTCCAACAGTTGTTCATCTCTGGTGGCAGCCACTACCCCTTCCTCTGGCGGCATTGTTGCCCTTAGTACATTCTCGCCCGTTTTTAAGAGTTCGTAGTAATAACTTGCAGACTTGCATTTTAACTTTAATTTATTTATTAATAAACTTTTGTATTCAAACCGAAATACTACGTCTGTCATTTCTGCTAGCTTACCTGCATGTGAGAACCCTCTTGTCTCCATACCCAACAGCGCTGGAAGGAGTTTCAAAGTGGGGATGCTGAACCAAGCCAAATCCGGGGGTCTGGGGGTTTCTCGCCAGATATCATGAGCTGCATCATTTAGCAAATCTGATCTCCCCCCCACCCCCCTCCTAAACGACATGAATCATATGAGGCCAGTCTGACCTAGGCTGTCCTAAGCGTCTCTTTAAAATACCTAGCCTACTACATTTGTAAGGATGTGCTGCGCATCATATTTGCATTTACTTAACATTATAATCTTTCTGTGTGTATATAGGTTATATATGTTATTATTAATATTAATATTGGCTTATGTTGCACATTGCATATTGTCTGTGGCCAATTTACTAGAATAACATCTGCACAACGTCACTAGAGTCTCCTTATTGAATTCTGTCCCCCGCTGACTCCCCTACACCACTATGCACATCTCATTGCCCCTCACATCCTTAACCCCCTGGCCGGGACCGATTGTAATACATTTCCCACCAGCACTACTAGAAGGTTATCTGCACTTACAGTAATACTATGACTTGACACAGTTGCTTACCGTAGCTTATACTGCACTATTCTTTGACCCATTTAGAGCTACTGCACATACCATCAGTCTATTATTTGTTATTCTTAATTCTTAACTGTAAATATCATAGTATATATTATATACACTGTATATATCAACTGTATATATCTATATGTACATTTGGCCATAACCACTGACCTCATAATGTACATATCACATTGTATATTCCTATATCCTATCCTATCATTGCTATGGACATCAAAAAATGTCCATAGCAATGATCTTATACTGTACATACATATAACTGTATATAATATATCCTCTGCACTTGCTGCTTACTGCACTTCTGGTTAGATGCTAACTGCATTTCGTTGCCTTGTACTTGTTACATGTGTAATGACAATAAAGTTGAATCGAATCTAATCTAATCTAGAGGGAGCTACAGCCTCACGAAATCTTGTCCTCCCTGAATTTGAGAGTTAAGACATTCTATTATAATATTAGGCTATTATTAACATTTTACATTTACATTTATTTATTTAGCAGACGCTAAATAAATAAAAAATATTATTATTAAATATTATTAAAATATTATTAACACTTGTGCACTTGCTGTGAATGACCCACCACCAGACTGTTACATTACGTCATAGCGTTAGAAGCATTTCTATTGGATATGCAAGAAAACGAGAATTAGATGAAGCAGGTAATCAATTTAATTTCAAAATTTAGCGGTTTAATAACGGTAGCAGCAACACACACTGATATTACCATAACCATTTATTACGATGCGTAAAAGGAAATTCACACAAATGTACCGAAATGTTCCAGCTGTGCTGTAACAACGTCCACATTAACCTCTTGGTTTGTGTTTGCATTTCAATTTGTCAAAGTAACGTTAGTAGCCTTAGTGCTAACTTGTGGAGTTGAGCCAATAGAGATGGAATGTGATTGATGTAACCTCTAGGTTTATACCCTTGTGAATAAAGAGATGTCAGCCTACCTACAGAACAAATAAATAGGTTAAAACAACTCCTGACTGCTGTATTGAGTAAGTGCGGTAGCAGATAGCGATTTCCCAACTCAACGAAACATTACACAGCTCGCACGTGTCCTTCGTGTACTGTCGCCTACCTTGCGATTTAGACACATGATTAGTTGATGGTAGAAGTGACACTAGCAAACAGGAAGGTAATTAATTTACTGTTCTCCATAACTGCCAGTTTAAGTTAAAAAATGAACCGTTATAATTGAAAATATGGGAGATGTCTTGCTAACACACAATCCAAGATGGCAGCCAGCCAGTTTGTTAGTTTGTATGTCTGAATCACTGAGATCTGAGTTTTTAAGTGTTTATGTTTTAATTGATTCTGCTTCTGGGAGCAAACATTTTTATGTAAATGTGGACGCAGCATATATCCAGTTATTCTTAAGACTAGGCCACTATTTATTTATTATTAAATAAATAGCTCCGCGACGACTTCTGCGAGCAGAGAAGAGGTTGCCAGAGTGGGGAACCTGGTGATGATTTCTCCGTAGGAAAAGCGAGTCAACACAACACTTCCAACAGGGTATCAACAGGGGAATTCATTGACGTGGATCGCTAAAGAACCATCTAAGGGAAGGAGGTCCTACAAAGTTGTACCATCGAGGTCAGTCTGTTGAGGATATTCCTGAAACTCGATTAACACGAAACTGGCCACCACGGAGCGCTGGCTACCGGCCTGCTGACGGCTCTGTGTTACTTTCGTTAGCCAAAATTTATAAACTATTTGAGCAGACATCATGTGCTTGCTATTACGTTTGCTATTCATCTATTGCCATCCTGGATTAAATGGACAAAATCAGCAAAGGGTGAGTGGCTTCTCTTCCATTCATGCCCAACAGTTTGTAAATATTCCAACGAGACCCTCATGCCATTTCCATCAGGAACTAGGTCTCTTTCTCCAACTGTACCTATATCATCCACAAATGTGCCTGCACTGCACTGCACAACTTCAAAGTCTCAAACATTTGCATGACCTTTTCGCGGTATCGGAAGACTCTTCTCATTCTCGTTTTATTATTGCTGATGCTGCTTTTGTAAAGTCCTCACGTGTTAATAATTTGACACAATTTGTAATGCTTTTATTGTTGATCTCTGGAAATGGATTGGATTGATTGGTCTTGGATTGATTCATTTTAATGTTAGAAGTCTTATCCAAAAAATGGGTATGATTAGAATTTGGGCAATTACCACAAATGCGGATATTATAGTGTTATCAGAAACTTGGCTTAAGAAATCGGTATCAAATAATTTGATTTCTATTGATGTCTGTACGGTTTATAGAACTGATCGTGCAAGTAAAGGAGGAAGGGTTGCTATTTATATGAAGTCCAAGTTTTTCACCCCTGTAACGGCATCGCTCACGAAAGCGAAACATAAAATTACTTGCTGTTCGTGAGTGTGACAAAGAACTCACGCACTATTGTTGGCTGTTACAGACCACCTTCTGCTTTGGGAGAGGCCCTTCTCTCTTTTTCAGAGGTTCTGCACACGATAAATAAATCAGAATTCATTCAGGTGATCTAAATTTGGATTGGTTTACGTCTGTTTCTGATTCTATTAAAGATCTATGTGACTCATTGAATGTCGCGCAATTAATTAATAAGCCCACAAAACCAAACTCCAAGGCGCCAGATAAATCCTATTCAACCTCATCCTGACAAATACCCCCCATAACTATACAGGTACTGAAATTTTTTGGTAATGATATCAGTTATCATTGTACAATCACTTGGATTAGAAATACCAAACTGCCCAAAGCCAAGCCACGTTACATTTTTAAAAGATATTTTAAACATTTAATGAGCAGGCATTCTTGCATGACTTCTTCCATAATATTGACAGAGTAAATCTGATGTCGACTCCGCCTGGGACTACTTTCAAAAAAGTTCATGTCCGTCTGTGATGGACATGCCCCCGTTAAGAAATTTAGAATTAGTGGGAAGGACAATCCCTGGATGTCTGATAAATTAGCTAAGTTAATCACACAGAAAGATGAATCTTGGGCTATTGCTAGACGCTCAAAAGCACCTGCTGACTGGAACTCCTTTCGGGCTCTAAGAAACAAGTGTACGGTTGAAGTGTAAGGTTGATCAGGAAGTCTAAATCAGATTTCTACCTGAAAGCAATCACAGAGAACCTTAATAACCCTGCTAAATTCTGGAAATTAATTAAAACAGCTTCAACTTCTAATGTATGTCCTGTTCGTCCAAACAATATAATGATGGATTCTAATGAAGTGGAGGACAAAGTTGAAATTGTAGAGGCTTTTAATAAACACTTAATATCTTTTGGTGATGTGGCACAGCCATCTAATGTATTCCCTGTTACAGTGAGCACTGATAAAGGGCCTTTTGATACAGGGCCTCATGAGACCGTTTCTTAAGACGAGGTCTACAACACTTTAAAATACATAGACCCTAAAAAGTCTGCAGACCCAGACAATCTGGATCCTTACCTTTTAAAGATGGCAGCCCCTGTTACTGCTGAACCAGTCGCTCATATTTTTAATTTTAGCCTCTTGTCCAATTCCATACTGGAGGTTTGGAAATCAGCTTATGTTCTCCCCCTGTTAAAAGGTGGAGACCCCTCAAATAGGGCTGGGCGATATGGCAAAAAATATGATCACAATATTTTTTTCCATATTGATCAATATCGATATCTGTCACGGTATACATGGGTTAAAGATCTCTGTCCCCACTCCAGAAATCCGGCGTGCAGAGATTTTAGATCAGGCAATAAATTATCAGTAGCGCATATGGGCTCTGATATTACCAAACCGGAACACAATTTTATTAAAAACAATCACTGACATGGTGTTTTTTCGGATGTGTTTTAACCAAGGGTAGCCTATTTAGGCGACGTACTGGCAGGAGAGCACTGTTCTTATCCAATTGGCAACTAGTTTCAACTTTCTGTGAGGTGGTGTCAGGAAGTATTTGCAAGGACTGTATCAGTTGATTACTGCACAATAGGCTAGCATGCATTCAAATAGATGGAGCATGGAAGCAAAACTTGTAAAGGTTGGCGCAGACACAAGCACAATAGAACGGGGGTGAAAAATAAATGGTGATAGGCTTGGTTAGATGAAAACGGTAATGACGGACAAACGTTCGGTGTATGTTGTCACAAATTAAACATGATACAGATCCCTCACACAAAGCAGCTGTTCGGGCTCTCCGTTATACGTCAACGTTGCCGGGAGCGGTGGCCGCTTCATCCATGCAAGACCGCGTGTGCTATCATAAAGTCCTAATTTATAGAACATGACCTTTCTTTCAGGATAGCGCCAGCACTAGCTGACCTGTGCAAAACATCACAGGACAGGACTGCACTCTCCAAGCTTAGCGTGTCAAATACACAGGCCAGCTACCTATCCACTCACGACATTGCCTGTCACATTAGGCAATGTTTAGCGCACAAGCTGTCAAAACAGATGTTTTCACAGAACGTTGACGAGTCCACAAACCGCAACATGGACGGAATTTTCAGTGTAACGCGAGTTCACTTTCACTGTCGCTACTGTGGCCCTCGCCGGCTCCGCTTAATTTTTTCCTCGTTTCCAGAGCTTTCTTCACCGCCGGTAGCTCAAACAATGCTTTACGGTAGGAAATGGGCGTGTACTTTGACGTGCAAGCCACAAACTGCAGAGTGACTGGCTGTTGTCGCTGTTTTATTTCTGCTGTGTGATAGGCTGTTAGGTCTATCCATATCGAGTAAAAAGTTCCAAAGCTTATCATTCTTACCGACATAAAGCTTTAGAACTAGTTTTATTGCCCTACCTTCAAATGTAAATAAGTACTGCCCTATCTCCAAGCTTCCTATATTGGCCAAAGTCCTTGATTCTTTAATCATTGCTCAGCTTAAGAATTACCTGCTTAAAAACACCATTACGAGTGAGATGCAGGCTGGCTTTAGATCAGGGCACAGCACTGTCACTGCAGCCATGGCAGTGACAAACGACATCATAAACGCACTTGATAAAAAAGCAGCACTGTGCTGCATTATCTGTTGACCTATCAAGCATTTGATTCAGTTGATCATCAACTGTTGTTAGCTAGACTTCATAATATTGGTCTATGTGAAGGGGCTGTAAACTGGTTTAAAAATTATCTTACAGACAGAACACTGTCAGGGCCGGATCATGGTCCCGTGAGGCCCCTGGGCACATGTCTTTTGGAGCCCCCCCAGCTCAGTTGTACAGAAGCACTGTACTCTCAGGCTCTCGTTTTAAGCATGCACTGTATGTGCCAAAGGGCCCAGGTGTTACGCTCGATGTATCCACCGAGGGGCCTGGGGGCCCTAGTGGTCAGCTCACGCTTTAAGCACAGAGGGGCCTCACATTGTAAGCGCTGTGGGGCCCAGGGTCCCTAGTGGTCAGCTCATGCTTTAAGCACAGAGGGGCCCAGGGACCCTCACATTGTAAGCGCTCAGGGGCCCAGGGGCCAAAGTGGTCAGCTCATGTTTTAAACACCAAGGGGTCTGGGGACCCTCACATTGTTAGCACTGAGGGGTCTGGGGGGCTCTAGTGGTTAGCTCACACTACAAGCACCCAGGGGCCTGTTGGTCAGCTTGTGCTGTGCACACTGAGGGCCCTGGCGTTCAACTTCCTTCAGAGGTCTTGGGCCATGCACCACGCACAGCCTGAGGCTTGGAGGCCCCTTGGCAGTCCCAGGCCCTGGGGCACTGGCCCCACTGGCCTGGTCCATAATCCAGCCTTGGCAATTCCCCGAAATGCAGAACCAAAGCAATGGCTTAAAAATGACGGGGTGAATGTCCTAGAGTGGCAGAGTAAAAGTCTATAATTAAACCCAATAAAAAATCTTTGGCATGAACTCAAGACTGCTGTATACCTCTGTTTCTCACATAATGTGCAACAGGTAGAACAAGTTTGCATGGAACAGTGGGAAAAAATTACACCTGTCAAACGTGAAAAGCTTGTGAAAACTTACCACAAAACATTTGAGGCTGTAATTGCTGCAAAAGGGGGAGCAGTTTAGAACAAAATGCAAAATAAGTGAGTTGAATACTTAACCAAGTTGGATTTTTCAGCTTTCTATTTTTCCTTCTGTTTTCTTTTTCAATAAAAATGATTTTCCTCGGATTAAAGCGCTGTATGCTTTGTTTGTGAGGGAAAAGAATCCATTAAAAAGCATTGAACTTTCAGACTCTAGCACAACAGAATGTGGTCAAACGTGTACCATTTATGATCAGTAGGAGCTAAAAAGGTACATTTTCAAAATTTAATAATGCAGAAATCCATATAATGGGGGCGGCAGTGTAGCGTAGTGGTTAAGGAGCAGGACTCGTAACCGAAAGGTTGCCGGTTCAATCCCCGCTGGGACACTGCTGCTGTACCCTTGGGCAAGGTACTTAACCCACAGTTGCCTCAGTAAATATCCAGCTGTATAAATGGGTAACATTGTAAAGAACTGTAACCTATGTAAATCGCTTTGGATAAAAGCGTCTGCCAAATGAATAAATGTAAATGTAAATATAATCCGCAGATTAATTTCGTTGCAGCTCTAGGATTTGTGCTAGTGTGTGCAGTCTTAACATATTAACTCAATATCATGCCGATGACATGCAAGAAAATACCATTTGACTGGGCGGAAATGAAGGTGAATTTATTCTAAGTGAAACGTGATAATCACCTTCCATACAGTTACAGACATTACACCAGCCCAAAAGCCCACATTAGTAATTCTGTGTCCTGTGGCCAATGGTGGCAGACAAAGAATTACAACCATTTCCTTTGTTACAGTATCATCATATTGCCCATGTGAGAAATGCTAGATATGTATACAGAACCCATCAATATGAAATCTATCAAATATTTCAAATCTTAACTTGGCAAACATTGCTAAAACAATAGAATAGATAGAACAGGGGACACCATGTACTTTTTGGTTATAGATTAACAAGTTGACTATCTTCTCAATTTTTTATAATCAGGCCAAGTCTGAGCGGCACAATCATTCGTGTGCATTGACACATTGTTAAACATTAAAAATGAGAATTAGGGCTGCTATTTTAAAGCTAATTTGCTTGTCGTACATTTTAAAGAAAAGGGAAAAGGAGGACAGCATATGATGCACAGTAATTTGCAATAATTTGCTGAATACTGGGTCTTGTATTTATCTTTCACCTTTGTATCCATATTGGTCTGGGAATCAAACAACCTGGTTCCTGTTTTATCACTAGCACAGAATGTAATATGGTATTGCCTAAACAGTGAGGAGCAGATAGTCTGTGAATTAAGCAGGGTGCAAAGGTGTTTTCATGTGTCACAAACTGTCTGTGTTGTTTTTCAGGAGTAGCCGCATACAATATTCTAAGCCTGCCTGTTGAAAGGTTGTGTAAGGTTAGCCAGCTAGCCAATGTTAGCTGGGTAGCAATTTAGCTGGCTGTCTGAATAAAAACAGTTCACATACACTAGATTAACTAGCTAGTAGTGGTTGGCTAGTTACTTACTTCATAGTCATAGTAGTGCTAGAAAAATGTCAGAAATTGAAATGAAAACACAGCTAATTTAGCTGGAAAAATGGTGGCTTGCTACTAGCTAACCAGCTCCCTTTCCAGCAAACAGAATGAGCCAAACCTCACACTGCCCAGTGCGCTCACACCACTATTTTTTGAAACAAATGTACTGGTAGCCAGTGGAGGGAGATAAGGATGGGGGAAAGTGGGAGAATCTGGGGACATTTTGGACTAATCGAGCAGCAGCATTCTGAATGAGCTGCAAGGGTTTGATTGCAATGCAGGGAGGGCAGCAAGCAGGGAGCTACAGCAGTCCGGACAGGAAGGGATCACGGCTTGGAGCAGTAGGTGGGTGGAGCTGATGGTGAAGAAGGGGGGCAAATTCTCCTGATGATGTACAGGACAAATCTGCAGGTCCTGCTGACTGTTGAGTGTCACTATGAAGGTTTTGACAGTCGGGGAAACTGACACTATGGCGTTTTCCAGGCTGATGATCAGATCTTTGAGTGGAGAAGATTTGTCTTGAACATACAAAAGTTTTCATTCGGCCAAACTGAGCCTCAGGTGATCATTAGACGTCCACAATGAGCCGTCAGCCGGGCAGGCCGCGTTGCCCTGTGATACCTGGGGCATGAAACACTTCTATGATGTAACAGTAAGCAGGAAGGACCCAGATGCAGAGATACTTCAAAACACAGAAGGGTTTCAAAAAAAAAAAAACAAAGGATCTTTACTAACAACAAGCAAACATTGGCACAGAAAGGCACAGAACACAGGCAAGCTCAAGACTGTGCAAAGAATACCACAACAGGCAGGGTTTAAAAACAGCAAACATTGAAGACTAATTACAAACAGGTGTGAACAATCAGACAATGATTAGACATACACAGTGCAAACACAAACAGAAAGAAAAGTCCCTCTGGTGGATGTTAAAGGAAGCAGCAAGCAACTGGGAGAGAGAGACTGTCATGAGGACGCCTGCTGGTCGTTGCGGGAAGCCGTCCCTGAAACCCTGACACACTTCCTGGGGATCATTCACCAAAACAAATGACCTATTCCACCAGCCGCCTCCAGTTTCAGGACACACCTATTTGTTCCTTTGAGGGATTCAGTGGGAGGTGTCAGGGCTTGTTTTTCAGGTTCAGTGTTGAACATAAATACAGTTGGTATTTCTGTGCTGTGGAGACACCTTTGTAGAGGCTGTGGCTCTACTGAGGAACAGAATTACTGTTTTTTGTCTCTGGAACGGTGACAGGTCAGACGTTCTCTCCTGCAGTTGTGGACAGGCACAGACGGAGACCATGGCTGTAATGGAGGGGTTTCTTCTCCAGGCCCCCGCTCCTGTGACTCTTCTGGGGGCTGTGCTGGTGCTGCTGTTGCTTTATCTGCTCTCACCTTCTCCCGACTCGGCGAGGGAGCCCCCAGGCCCCCGGCCCCTGCCTCTCCTGGGGAACCTGCTTCTTCTGGATCTGAAAAACCTGCATGTATCTCTCTGTGAGGTAAGGAGGAAAGCAGGGAACGCTCACTCAGAATGCGCTGTGGCCTTTATTCGCTCATGCTCTACATCTAACAGGCTGACAGTGGGACTGTAGAAATACTGGGTAGGAACATATTGGGGGTTTTTTTTGTTTTAGACTATGTATTATATTTATTTTATATTTGTATTAAGTTACAGAATATAAGTAGTTATTGCTGCTGTTTTCAGTATTGGTGATGATACTGGTATTTATACTGTTTTATTAACAACATTTCTTTTAAATGAATGTCCTTAGAGATGTATGTGATGGGGGCACTCTGTGTAATGGCTAAGTTTCTTTAGCCCATTAACTGTCAACTGTGGGGATGTATATATTATTTTAGATTTTTCCTCCTTATCTTGAGATCAGAATTCATTAAGAATATTCTGTAATGCTATAAAACAAATGAAGCACTTCTGTATGTATGGTATGCTCAGGCACCATAATGATTAGACTATATAAGGAGGAGTTCGGCTTCTATCAGATGCCTGGATCTGAAAATGAGCTGCATAATCAGCTATAATCAGCTGCATAGCCTGGGCCTCACATGTGAGGCGTCAGATACAGCTCTGTCTCTGTCTCTCCAGCAGTCTTTGAACAGTCTTTCAAAATGGAAATATGTCAGATATCATCACGGGAACATGCCCTAACAAAACTTTTTTTTATTATATTTCTGTATCCTATCATAATGAACAGACAAACAACAACCAAAAGATTCAGATTCAACCTGGCTCTTATTTCTGTTTCTGTGCAGCTATCAGAGAAACATGGCAGCGTGTTCACTGTGCACTTTGGCCCAAAGAAAGTGGTTGTGCTGGCAGGATATAAGACCGTCAAACAAGCACTTGTCGACTACGCTGAGCAGTTTGGGGAGCGGGATGTCACCCCCATCTTCCATGATGTACTCCAGGGACACGGTATGGGACATGATGGCAGAGTGTGTGTAACAATGGCCTGTGTGACCATTCAGAGAGAATTAAATATATACTGCAGGACTGTGTGACTAATGACTCAGCAGTGGTATATACACTCAGCTGCCAGTTTATTAGATACACTCATATAGTATTGGGACACCCCCCTTGCCTCCAGGAAACCCTGAAGGATGAGTTGTTCATTTGGAGATGCTGTTCTGCACACCACTGTTATACTATGCTGTTATTTGTCAGTTTGTGGTCCGCTTGTTAGCGTGCGCGATTCCTGCCATTCTTATTTGACCTCTGTCATCAAGTTTTCACCCACAGAATTGCCACTGACTGGATATTTTTTATCTCATGATTCTCTGTAAACCCTAGAGACCGCCATGTGTCAAAAGCCCAGGAGGGTGACTGTTTCTGGAACCGGTGCACCTGGCATTGATGGTCATACCATGCCATGCTCAAAGTCACTTAGGTCACTCATTGTGCCCATTCTAATCTAATGGAACAGTAACTGGATCCCTCTATATCTGTCTGCCTGCTTTATATAGCAAGGCCACCTGAGTCACTGTCTGTAAGAGCAACCCATTTTGGGGTGGTGTACCTCATAAACTGGCCAGTGAGTGTGTGATCAGTGACTCAGCAAGTGTTACATATAAAAATAGGCTGACTAAAATAAATCTGTCTGTCTGAGTTACATTTAAGTGTGCACTATCAGTGTTTCAGCTGCTGCTTCGTTGGATGACCACCAGATGGGTTCTCAATGTCCTGTGTTCCATGTCTCATGTAGTCGATGTCTTCCACCTGTGTTGATTGTTTATTGGTTTCACCTGTGTTATCTGTTAGTTACTGTTTGTCTACCTAGTTATTCAGTCTTGACTTGCCTTGCTTATTGTGAAACTCTTGTACCAAGCATGGTTTGGGTTTTCTCTCTGAAGTCTATAGTAAAAGAAACTTTGTTTTCCTTGAACCAGACCTTTGGTGTCCCGAGTCATTTCTGTACTTGGATTCGCCCTGCTCCTTGTTACCCACATACAGGCGAAAAGTCTGCCAAATCTCATGATTTCAGTCATTATAATGAGTCCTTTACATCTCTGAACCATATTGTATGATTGACTGCTGTCATTGTCCTATGCAGAATGTCATGTTGATGGCTCTCCTACAGGTGTTCTGTTTGCCAATGGAGACTCATGGAGAGAGATGAGACGCTTCGCCCTCTCCACGCTGCGCGACTTTGGCATGGGTAAGAGAGGGTGTGAGGAGAAGATCATCCAGGAGGTCCACCACCTGGCGGAGGTGTTCGAGAAGTTCAAGGGTGAGAGATGGAGAACAAACACCTTATGTAATGTCTTCACATTGACATCATGTGACCATTTCAAAATGAAAAAACATTTAGAAGTTTATTCCTTGAAGTCGATTGGCAAACAGGATTATAATTGGAGCTTTATTGGAAAACTCTTATGTTGTTTTGTCTGTTTGTGGTCATTAGGTGAACCTTTCAACACAGCCCAGCCAGTGAATTATGCTGTCTCCAACATCATCTCCTCCATTGTCTATGGAAGCCGCTTTGAATATGCTGACCCAGTCTTTCAAAAAATGGTCGACAGGGCCAGCGAGAACATCCGGCTTGCTGGCTCTGCAGAAATACAGGTGCTGACCTTTGAACTTTGACCTCATCAGATGTTCTCATACATGTTCCAAACTGCATTTCTGAGGATGTACCAATCCCAAAGGGTGGCTCCCTTTGATTGAGTGTACATGTATGTATGCTTCACATTGTCCTGACATTCAGCTGATACCCAAGGATGTACATTTATCCAGCTTATCTTTGAATTATATGGTTAAATTCAACCACAGCTTCACTGAAAAATTCCTATGTACCAGTGATTGTATTGAATTTGACCACATGGATGAAAGTTTCTTACATTCAGTTATGAAACCGTGGTGACACAGTTGAGTGATTCTGTTGTGTTTTAATTAGTGAACAGAAATTGTGATAGCTTCATAGTGGATTTAAAGGTTTAAACCTTTCAGAATCACAGAAAATATCCACCCCCCTGACTTCAGTCATAAACAACACATAGTCAAGTTAAACTATTACATCACTAAAACTGGAAGAATGTAAATTTATGGGAGAGGGAGTTTTGCATACAGGCAATGTTTTACTCCATTAAACGCACTGACTTTTTTGCATCAAATGTTCCTTCCTACAGATTTTTTTTTAACATTACCTCTGTGTAGTTCAGCAATTTCCCAAAACTCTCTGTGAACAAAGGTTTATTTAGCTTTATGCAGCCCTATTGCCATTTGTATGATGGGGTCGTCTGACTGCCTCAATCTCTGCACTCACTCAAGAGCATTGAGGTGAGAGGAATGCAATCATCCAAGAACTGTTTCACAAGTCACACAGCACACTAGGGTTTAATGGACAGTCACGGAGGGATTTTTGAGTCAGTGCTATGTTAAATGTTTAGAAAAATGTGCTAATTTTTTATGAGTTTAAGCAATATAGGTGCTTAAACTCATAAAAAAAGGTGGAAATGAAGGGTGACGATGTCAGTAGTAAGGCAGCCAAAATGATCTGGTTGTTTTCAAGCATAACAATGGAGAGGAAACCTGATCCTAGATCAGCACTTAGCACCTTCTCACGGGAGCAGGTTGGGTGGTACATGAGCTGGGTAAGCAAGGTTAGACAGATGGTCATTTTTTTACCCTAAATTACAGTAAAGAATTACAGTAAGACTTTATGAGAGAAAAATCTTTATCCTCAACTTTATATATAACTATCAAATAAACTATAACTCAGATAAATGAGCATCTCAGCATTGGGTTAATATCATTATATTAATGTATTTTAATATCATTATATTAAAATGTGTCACTGTTTACTCTTCATGTTGTCACTCCTGTATTCCAGAGCTGTATCCAAATTGTGCTTGTATTATATGCATTTATATCCATGTATATTTGAGTTACTTATTGTAAAATGAAGGTGTGTTTTATAAGTATGATGCCAATCACCATTTCTCCCAGCATATGCTGGGTGCTAATAAAGAGTTTTCTGATCTGTTTTGGGTTTGGGGTGGTGCTGCAGCTGTTCAACCTGTTTCCACGGCTGGGCCGCTGTCTGGGGCAGTGGTTAGGGAATCGTGCCTTGCTGCTGAAGAATTCCTACTCCAACATTGAGGAAGCAAAAGGGCTGGTGAAGAGACTGCAGGAGTCGCTGAACCCTCAGCAGTGCAGGTGCTTTGTGGACTGCTTCCTCATTCGACAGCAGGAGGTACGGAGAGAGAGGTGGTGCTCTGTGCTTGTTGGAAGCATATAGTCTCTGTGATGCTCCGAGTCTGATGGAAACAGTCTTACATTCTCTGTGGTGCTCTGTCTCTGTTGGAAGCAGTCTTACAGTCTCTGTGGTGTTCTGTGTCTGTTCCCATTCAGGAGGCAGGGCAGAAGGGCTCCCACTTTCACCAGAATAACCTGATCATGACTGTCGGCAACCTGTTTGCAGCCGGGACTGACACCACTGGAACCACACTGCGCTGGGGGCTGCTTCTCATGGCCAAGTACCCCCACATACAGGGTACCCTAACACACGCACACACTCACACACGCACACACGCACATACACACACACACAAACACACACACACACACACACACAAACACACACACCACACACACACAGAAGGGCAGCATTGTCTCACTCCCCTCACAGACCGCGTCCAGGAAGAGATGAGCCGGGTCATCGGGGACAGGCAGCCGAGAACCGAGGACCGGAGGAGCCTGCCCTACACCAACGCCGTGATCCACGAGATCCAGAGACTGGCCAACATTGTTCCCCTGAGTCTCCCCCATGTCACCAGCCGTGATGTCACCTTCCAGGGATTCTTCATTAAGAAGGTCAGTCAGCACCCTCTCCTCACCTGTCTGTCTCTCTCTCTCTCTCTGTTTTGACATGGAATGATATTCTTATGTTACCAAAGTACGTGTTCAAATAACAACAAGTGGAATCAATGTTTTCATCTTCATAGCAGATCCCTTTACCCGGGGGAGTTAGACAGTGAGTTTGTTTAACTTCAGGAATGGTCTGTCAGCTGCTTTCCCTCTAACTTTGCTCTTTGCACTGTGTAGCGAAGAGCGAGAGCAGTCACCCCACCCGGACTCAAACCCGGGTCTACGGGGTACCAACCATGCAACTTTGACCGCGACGCCAAAGAGCCCGGCTCGTTGGTATGGCAGTCATAGTGCATACTCAACCGTAGTGACGGCACTCCGTCACACTGCCCTCCCCTTCGGGAAGCGCGCCCATGCGCTTCACGCACCATGGCGTCCCTCACGCATTCTCCTGCCATACTTCTCCCATCCCAGGGTGCGCCACTTACCAGTGCTTCACCCATCTCTGGGGTCCCTCACACATTAGGGTCAACCGAACCTGGGGGTCCCTCATACAGCTCACACACCGGGCACGCCTCCGATGGCCTCGTGGCAAGCCATCCCACTGCTAACACCATTTGTAGCGAAGGGCGAGAGCAGTCACCCCACCCGGGCTCGAACCCGGGTCTACGGGGTACCAAACATGCGACTTTGACCGCGACGCCAAAGAGCCAGGCTCGTTGGTATGGCAGTCATAGTGCATACTCAACCGTAGTGATGGCACTCTGTCACACACTGTCAATTCTGTTGGTGTGTGTTTCTATGTGCTTGTGTTTGTGGGGTGTGTGCGTGTTCGTGTTTGTGTGTGTGCGTGTGTGCGTGTTGCAGGGAACTACAGTGATCCCGCTGTTGACTTCAGTGCTTCAGGATGAGAGTGAATGGAAAAACCCCTACAGCTTTAACCCTGATCACTTCCTGGATGAGGAGGGCCACTTCATCAAGAGAGACGCCTTCCTGCCCTTCTCTGCAGGTAAAGCCATTGACATTGTTTTTAGTTTAGCATTTTTGTCCAGAATGTGGTCTTTGTATATGTCTTTTATGTCTTTGCCTGTAGTCAGTGATGCATGCAGTGAGATCCTGAATAAAGGTTTATTCACCCTCCCATATAGCTGTAGTTGTAGAATGGACTTATCTCTCTCTCTCTCTCTCTCTCTCTCTCTCTGTAGCAAGGCATTGGGCTAACCTCTGTCCCATGTAGTTGCAGAGAGAAAGAGCAATTTCTGTCCCTAACAGTTGTAGAATGGAACCACAATCACCCCTCTGCCCTATAGTTGTGGAGGCACAGGGATAACCTCTGTCCCTCTTGCAGGGCGGAGGGTGTGTCTGGGAGAGAGTCTGGCCAGAATGGAGCTCTTCCTCTTCTTCACCTCCCTGCTGCAGAGGTTCCGCTTCTCTGTTCCCCCTGGGGTGTCTGAGACAGAGCTGGACCTTACCCCAATTGTTGGGGTAACCCTCAACCCCTCCCCCCATCGACTCTGTGCCATAAGCCGGGCGTGAACGCCACTCCTGCGTGTCCTGTGTAAACACCGCAACAATGCCTGACATGTTCTGCATATACCTGCATCTTTCAGTGTCTGTTTTCAAGCAGTGACCATAGAGTATGTGTGCATGCTATGATACAATGACGCATAGGCTTCTGCGCTAACCTTTTACTGGTCCCTCCACTGGCTCCCGGTCGAAGCCAGGATCCGCTTCTAAACCCTGACGCTCACCTTCTCTGCTGCAAAAAAGACTGCCCCGACCTACCTCATCCTAACCTACGCATCCGCTCGACAACTTCGCTCTGCCACATCCAGACGCCTCGTTCCTTCCACCAACAGAACGAAAAGGCCACGATCCTCGCAAGGTCGCAAGATGACAAGATGGGGTTCAGGTGTGCAGGTAGGTGGGTGGAGCCAGTCAGGTGACCAGGTGGGCGGAGACAGGGCGGAGAGCAGGGCAGGGCTGGAACACAGAGAAAAACAAAAGCACATGGACAGGGAAAACAAAAACAAAAACAAACCCAGGTAACATTGTAAAAGAACTGTAACCTATGTAAGTCTCTCTGCTAAATAATGTAATGTTCACCTCTTGGCTGGATTACTTGTACATTCACACTGTTATGTACTTATATTGTTAACTTCTTGTATGTTTTGTATTTGATATTGGTTGCACTGTGAGTTTTTGTAATTTCTGTAACTGTCATTGCTGTCTTGTTAAAGGTCTTTCTTGAAAAAGAGTTTTTTTCTCAATAAGACCACCTGGTAAAATGAAAAGAAAGTATAAAATAAAATGTTAAAAAGCAACATTTTTTGTAACAGCAGTAAAAAATAATAATACAAGTGATATTTAAAAACATAAAAACTAAAACATACATAAAAAAACAGATACATAAAAAATATAGCGCAAATAGAGTGAAACTGATCGTTTTAGCAATCCCAGCATGTAGTTCACACTGTAAACTGTCCCCTCCAGCTTCTGTGGAAATCTAATACACTGAGTTAAACAGCCTTGTTACTGAAGGAGGAAGAGACACTTAAGTGAAGAACTTGCCTTTCACACTAAGGGGAAATATAGGCAGAGGTAAGGGGGTCACTAGGAGCCATATTGACCCGGCAGTAGGAGACTATTGCCTTTCATTGGCAACATTTGTCTGACTGGCCACCACTCCTGTGACAGGCTACATTAACAATACTGATTCATTTATTAAAATGTAAGTGAGATGGGGTGCTGGGAAGACGAGACAAATGTGGCACCTATTTACTTGTTCTTTAAAGACAGTAATTCAGGATCATTAATCGCTTTGAGTAGAGTTTGAACAGTTATGAAAATTGGAGCCTAGAAAGCCATGACAGCCCTGGGACAGGCGCAATGGATCTCTGCATTTTTACACTTTGACTCCATGTTACAGTTAAACTGGGCCATATCCGGGCAAGTAGAAATTTAGTTGGGGTCAGTAGATTTCTGACCCACTCGCCCGACGGTGAAAGCGAGAGAAAACCTTCATGTTGAACCCTGACTGACACACTATCACTGGCTCCCAGATGAGGTCACTTCCTGTCTGGCCCCCTGCCACACTCTCTCCAGCCTCTCATATAACATCAGCCTTTATTCCTCTGCTAACCAGCAGGTACCAGGTAGCTAAACGAGTCAGAAGGGAATGAGGATACAAAGCAGACAGACAGTATTCCATACCCATAATGCAACAGTCTCTCAGCACTGTTATAACACCCCAACCTGTATCAGCATTTCAGTAATCCTAACCTTAACCCTCGCTCTATCACTGCAAAACTGTGTCCTGTGACCTTACAAGGCTCTCACTTTTACATAGTTCTCAGCAGATCTCTCACACATACACGTGCTCACACACACTCACAACTTGAGACACAACTTGCTATGAATTTTATGTCTGTATATGTAATCCCAGTCCTTAAAGGAGCATATATCTTGATTGAAGAATAAAACAATATCAGGATGGCTTGAAATAAGAAGGTATGCACGTGTAAACATCGCTTCAGTGCTTTCAAGAAGAGCTGCACACCTCTGTTACTACTAAGCTCATCTGGCGGCAGTGTAGCATAGTGGTTAAGGAGCAGGACTCGTAACCGAAAGGTTGCCGGTTCAATCCCTGCTGGGATACTGCTGCTGTGCCCTTGGGCAAGGTACTTAACCTACAGTTGCCTCAGTAAATATCCAGCTGTATAAATGGATAACATTGTAAAGAATTTTAACCTATGTAAGTCGCTTTGGATAAAAGTATCTGCCAAATGAATAAATGTAAAATGTAAATCTGGACATAGGAGATGCACATCTGGGGCAGAGTTTGCCCAACATGAAGGTGTGTCACCCAACATTAGGATGTGTCTCATTAGGCAGTATATATAAGAGTTATTTTCCTTGTGGAGATGGAAAATGTATGACACTAATCCACATAACCAAATGTCACACTTTGATGTAATGATAGTGTAACGGGTGGTATCTTGCGTTGTGTTTTTAATATAATGTTACGTGGGTCGGCGAGCGAGCGAGCGAGTTTCGAACTGAGGTTCTTACTGCTCGCTGCCAACCCCTTAAAGCCAGCGTCGTTGCCAGTTGAGCTAAAGGCAAATTGCCGTTAGCCTGTTGGCGACAACGCTACTTAACCAGGTCTCAGAGGGAGTGACGTAGCCGCTGCAACCACTCGGCTACCTGCTACCCGCTACCTAAGGCTTTACGCAGGACTCACACGAGCTAAACACTTCAGCTCTGCTACACTCACCCTCCTTTGACCTCCTCTGACTCCTCAGTGACCACTGGCGGCCAAGCTGTGCTTTAGCCAGTGATCCGGGTCACGGCACCAATGTAACGGGTGGTATCTTGCGTTGTGTTTTTAATATGATGTTACGTGGGTCGGCGAGCGAGCGAGTTTCGAACTGAGGTTCTTACTGCTCGCTGCCAACCCCTTAAAGCCAGCGTCGTTGCCAGATGAGCTCAACTTAACATCATATTAAAACACAACGCAAGATACCACCCGTTACAATAGCATGCCATCCGATCACAGCAGAAGACTGCCAATTATGGACTATACACAGCAGATGGATTTTCCCTCACTGTATAGCCAGGGAAAGCAGGTGCAATGTTGATGAAAATCTATGGCCTTGAACAACAGGAAAGCATGGAAGAACAGTACATACTGTGTGTACATTTTTTGTTTAACTTAAAACATTTATTAGTCTGCAGTTTCTAAAACTTAAAATGTTGACTGAATACTGTGGTGAAGTTTTCTTCACAAAGTTGGTCACATAATTCTCCCACCGGTATTACTAGCTTGCTAGCTGATACCTCACTAACCTAATTTACCTAATCTAAAGTACCTAACTTTCCCTCAGCAAAAGGCCTATGTCAGTGACAAAACAGCTGGCTAGCTAACGTTAGCTTGTTCATTAACGATCAGCGAAATAAGTAACAAGCTAACGTTATTGTGGTGGAAAATTTTTGATAAAGTGTATACCCCATATGTAAATTATGAGTATTGCCACTTTCACCCCCCCCCCCCCCAGAGAAAAGCGGAGCTTGACGTGGTACGATTAAGCTTGTTACATGGTGGAAATAAGTTATTGCCAGCAAACATCATAAGCATTGCCAACAGATGTTAGCTTTTGATTTTAACCACAGTTATTGACATATTAACTGAAGTTATTGATATATTACATTAGATATTTATTTTATCTTTACTGTACATGTGGAGGTCTGGAAGTGTATAAGGAAACCAGACAATCTAATATGTTAGCCTTAAATAATATGTATTCTATTATACTTCGTATGGTGGAAAATATTGTTTGCATTAAGCACTACTACTGAAAAGTAATATGATGTGATTCTATGCCTAAATAATGCTGGGGGTTACCCTAGGTCATAAACATTGCATGTAGGCCATTGTAAAACACCGCTAGGGGGGTAATCTTGGGGGCTATTACAGGACAGTGGGTGACCTTGGAGAAGGAACACTGCCTTCAGCATTGGCCCTCCCTGGAAGTCACCCCAGAACCTTCGTGCACTATGTTGCTGTTCTATAGTCATGCCAACTTCTATTGGTTCATAATCTACGCTTATTGTATCTTCTCTCCCTTCACTTCTCCTATTGGTTTACGGTCTACGCTTATTGTATCTTTTTCCTCTGACTCATAGTCATGCCACCTTCGCTTATTGTATCTTCTCCCCCTGACATGCCCCTACAGCGTGTCAGCATGTTTTTGCCTCCTTTTAACATATGCATCCCATATTAGTTTTATATTTTCTTTTAGGAGTCATACAGCTAGAAAATAAGAGCTGATTGCCTGCTTTGGCCTAGCTGACATCTACTGGCAAATGCTTGCCAACTGTATGTGGATTTACTGCTGTTTGTCATAGTTGCCCATCATAGTAGTGCTGAGCCAACGGCCCCCCTTTGCAGGGTTTAGTTCTTCTGGCCCATCTCCTGGGCCGTGTCCAGACGGGGCCTAGTTCTTACATTAACCCTTTGTTTTAAGGCTTAACCTTGTAGCTTATGGCACATAGATATCTGTGTGCCTTCTTACAGTCTTCAGCACCGTGGTCTGGCTAACTGAGTTACTTAACCTTTTTTATTATTTAAATGTGGGCCAGGAAATAATGGTAATATTCCAGGCATATATGCTGTGTATTATTTAATTATGTTTAAAAATCATATAGGTGTGGAGTGGAAATAATGGGAAATTTCAGAAGTGTTATGTTTAAAAATAATATACAATTAATGACTATGGAGTTTATGGGACTTTCCAGGCGGGGTAAATGTAACAGCTTAAAAATTAAATAATGGTGTATTAAAATGGAAAATGGGATGATCTTGAAGGAGGAGCCTGGGAGGAGTTGGAAGTTGTGGTCTGGGATAGGAGGAGTGAGAAAAGGCATAAAGGATGGATGTAGGCTGAGGGGAAGGGGGAAGTGATTGGGGAGTGTTTGTGAATGTATACACACGCATATACACCTGTTGCTCCGCGGACCAACCCGGTTTACTGTATGTGATTGATCACCATATGCAATAAACCAAACAACCATGATTACATCGGAAGGCATCAAAATGTGGAGGAAGACCCTCGGTCCATTTGGCCCAGACCAGGGGGATATCCACCACATTATATATGAAAATTTACAACATACTCAAACAGAACGAGAATTTGATACTCAAACAGAACACTGTTCAGTAGTAGGCTACAGAGAATTTGATACCGAAAATAGCGTGCGGCGAGTAGCCCAGATTACTTCCTACGTCCTTGATTTACAAAGGCGGTTACCTCGTGAACTCAAATGTTTTTTTTAGCCCAGTGCGTTTTAAACGACTGTTGTAGCCAGAGCCTCTGGCTGTGTCAACGAGCGGGAGCCCTGAGTTATCTTCGAAAATAAACACCTGTTTAATGGGTTTACTGTGCTTGCGGTCGTCGTTTAACATGAATTCAACGTATCTTGAAAAGCAAATTTTATTTAACGTACAGTACAGAAACAAGCCAGCTAATAGCCTTGGCTACAATCGCTGTTGCCAAATTATTCAAATGATGACTAACGTAAAACGTGAAAGTTGATTGTGCTTGCGTGTTTTGATAATGATCAAGTCAGAAAAAGTGGCGCCCTCACAAAACGTGATCAGGCAGAATGATATTCCGTTTCCAAATGAAAATTTTATTCTAAATTTGCCGGTTGTTGTGACACGACTACAAATAATGTTTTTTTGGGGGGGACGTGTCCCTCCCCTCCTCTTCGGTTCCTACGCCCCTGATAAATAGACGGGTGCAGGTCAACAGCTTAATGCAACTAAGTTCATTATATTTGGAACTTTCAAACGTCATAGAAGCGTTCAACCGGCCCTTTGTGACAAGTCTATGACATCGATGATGATTATGTTTAAATTGACGATCGTTCGACTTCGGTATCATTTTGCGGAATACTGCAGTATCAGTATCGTGAACATAGCACAATACCCTGAAGCTATTCTTTGTTATGCATATGCGTATGTCATGCATTTTCAAGCATAACTTGTAGCCCGCCGACATGGCGCTGATTTGGTGTTGGTGGATCCTGAATTTAGTGTACCATTTTTGGATACTAGAAATTGCAGAATGTGGTGGTAAGTCTTTGGGATGGCCCAATTCAAAATACCTTAATTTCAATGGCAAATAGATTATTTCTTCAGAATATAAACAATTTACTCTGAAATTGCATTACTATTAAAGTATATTATTGTCCATTGTTTGAGAATAAAACAGTGCAATAGTTGTTTATTTCATACGCTCGCTTCAGTTCATAGGCTATTTGTCAGGGCCAAAAATAGAAGGGCACTGTAATGGCTATCTTCTATCATTAAGTAGTAATAATGGACTTATTTCTGGATCGGTTGAATGGTCTGTTTAAAAGGTAAACGTGTGGAGCAGACATCACCGTGTTATTTCAGCGTTACCTATGCAGAGCGATTCTTTCCTTTCCCCAGGCCTGCAGCGCTGCGCCGCAGACCCACAGCTCCCCAGACCTGACGGCCACGGCTTCATACTCGGAACTGTCCGGGGAATGTTGATCACGTGGTCAGAGTTTGTAAGTAAACATGCAGATATGTATCGTCAGACTGGCTAAAAGTGTGGATGCACAGTATGTCCTGAATAACAAGAAGCTTAGAAATTTACACTAACTCAACCTCCACCATCACCTAGCGTGTGGTCTCATGGAGCAGGTGTTTTAACCCAGACTCTTTTTTGTTGAATTTTGTTCAGCTCATGGCCGGCCTGCCTGAGCAATGGCAGCCAGAATGGCATCCCGCTCTGCTTCGTCAGGCCGCGCTGATCGCTGCTGCTTTTCAGTTCCTCACTGCCCTCGGCTTCATCTGGACAGAAGTGAGGACCGTAACCCATTTTCACTACAGACAGTAATACTGTCTATAGTGAAAATATACATACAGTTAAATCACATACAGTTCTGATTCTTCTTTCATTTTCTCTTCTGTCTTTTCCCTCCAGTGTCATGGCAAAGTATATGAATGTAAGTATCTTTACTTCAATTTTATGGGTAATACTTGTAATATAGATGTGTACATGAATCATGTTTTACATGTGTCAAGGTTTGTTTTTATGTCCTTTTCATTTCTCTTGTAGTGGCAGAAAAACATCTTCACAAAAAGATTGCCCAACTCTTTGATGAGCAAGGTGAAATTCTTGCCAGGATTGGGGACCTGAAAACAGAAGTATGTTCCATAAGCCTTTTTTTCCCCACTGATATTTGCAGGAAAAACTTTAATTCTCAAGGTTCATGTCCTTTTCTCTTTTAGGTCGTAGAACTGGAAGCATTGCTCGCAGAGGTGCGAAAGGTGAGAGGCTGAAATTGCCAATTGTCAGTAATGCAGTCAAAACTGACAACACTGCAAATAATGCCTAACATTGTGATACAGGTGGATCTCCTAGTTCAGCTTTCATGATTTCACCCAGAATTATGACCTGCATGGAATAGTCAGCTACTCTCCATTCAGCACTTTATGCCATTTCAGGAAAATTCCAAGGAGCTCCAGAACACACGTCTCCAAATTGCTGAGAAAAGTACTTACCTGAAGTCAGCAATGAAGACTGCAAGGAGAAAGAAGGAAAAGAAGGCCATCCAAGACCAAGTTGAGGACATGGGCGTGATGCACAAAGAGAGCAAAATCACTCTGCACTCTACACTCTGCCCCGTTGCTCAGTGCTGGAGGGAGGACATTCAGAAGGAAGTCAAGATCTCTGAGGTGGAGAAAGTGGAAGAGGAGCTGAAGCCTTCTGAACAGGAGCTGGCTGAAGAGGAACAGCAGCAGAAACCAGAGGGTATGTTGCAGTAATGTACTTCTTATCACTTCATGTTCTGTAAGATGGCATGTGTTTTGTAAGTTTTGTGGGTAATTTTCCTTGTATGAAGTTTGACCATTTGTGCTCCAGAGCCAATCCACGTTGATGATGACCGAGGTGGAAGTGTAGCCGGTCTCCTGAAAACTAAGATCGATGCCATCCATGGTGAGGCCCAGACGATGATTCAGGAGGACCTGCAGATTGAGGTGCCTCCACTGCAGTAAGTCGCTGTCGAGGGAAAGACAGTCTATAAATTTGCTTATGTTCTGCTGAGGACTGAGATAGGTATATCAGGTTTAGCATGTCTGTTTGTAATAAGTTGAGTTGCATTGTACCAATACATACAAGGGATGTAAAATGTGGTTTCCAAGACTACACAACCTCCATTGATGGAACTGAATCTTAATTCTAGATAATCGGTGTAACCACTGACTGTATACGCATATTTTATTTGTAACTGTTCAATGCATTCTTGACATAGAGAGATGCACTGTATCTTGTGTAACTCTGGGATATCAATACATTATAAAATTACGAATTTTAGAATTTTAGAAATTAAGAGCTAAAAGTACTTACCTGAAAATCAATGTTAATGCCTCTGTGCTCTCTTCTGTAGGGAAGAGGTTCAGGAGGAGGTCGAGCTCTCCAAGGTGGAGAAAGTGGAGGAGGAGCTTAAGACCTTCGAGCAGGAAATCAAGGCAAGCGACTATCACCAGGAGAAAGCTGAGAGCTTGCAGGAGATCCAGGTAAGCTGGTCCAGCCAACACTGTATTCCCCTCCTTTAACACAGCTGTGTGGTGCCAATCTTTGTCTTGTCATGGTGTCTTGGGAACATCACTTTTCACCTTATTCTCATGCCCATTCTCAATGAAACAATGTGAGGAGCAATGCAGAGATTCTCAAACTGTGGTCTATTTTTCTGTGTCAAAATCAGGAGCTGGCTGAAGAGGACAAGCAGCAGGAGCTAGAAGGTATGTTGCCCAGAAAATAATGTTCTTCTTACAGCTTGTTGCTTTGTAAAATGTCATTCTATTTTTTAAGTTTTGCGTTTAATTGTATAAAATATGACCATTTGTGCTCTAGAAACAATCCACGTCCTGGAAAATGACCAAGGCTGCAGTAAGAACAGTCAGCCGGGTCCTGAGATCCAGGCTGTCCAGGATGAGATCTGGGCGCTGATTCGAAAGTGCCAGCAGAACGAGGTGGCGGCACAGGTGTAAGTATCGAAAGAAGGTGCTGTCAGGAGAAAGATGTACATTTGTCTTTGTTCATTGTTCAACATCATTCAAATCTGTTCTTAGCAGAAGGAGATGCACTGTATCTTGTGTAACTGTTAAATATAAATACAATATAAAATTAAAGAAATAAAGGAAAATCAGTATTGAAACCCCTGTGCTCTGTTTTTGTAGGGAAGAGGTTCAGGAAGAGGTTGAGCTCCCCAAGATTGAGAAAGTGGAGGAGCCTAAGACCTTTGAACAGGAAATCCAGGCAAGCGAGTATCGCCTGGAGAAAGCTGAGAGCGTGCAGGAGATCCAGGTGAGCTGCTCCAGCCAATAGTAACACACTTCCCTCCCCTTCATTAACAGAGCATGTCTGGTATCACTGATTTTTTGTCTATGCAGTGATGCCTTGGAAATGCCATTTTTAAACCTTATTGTCTTGCCCATCGTCAATCAAAGTATGTGAGGAGCAATGCAGAGATTCTCAGACAGTGGTCTCTATTTCTGTGTCAAAATCAGGAGCTGGCTGAAGAGGAGCAACAGCAGAAGCCAGAAGGTATGTTGCATAGGGACAACTGTAGCCTATAAATGTTATGCTTTTTATCTTTCATATTTAAGCCAGTATATTAAACATGACTGTTTTTATTAAAGAACAAAGCCACGTCCTGGGGGGTGACCACAGCTGCAATGAGAACGGTCACCAGGCAGCTGAGCTCCATGCCATCGAGAATGAGATCTGGGCTCTGATTTGGAAGGGCTGTGAAAACGAGGCAGCTGCACATCAGTAAGTATCGAAAGAGGTGCAGAGAAAGATGCAGTTTAAATTCACGTGTCTGCAACTGATAAGCTGAGATAGGTTTGTCAAGGTTAACATCTTGGTTTTATAATAAGCTTATTCAGACATGGGACATAAAATTAGTAAAGAAGCCTCATTGCCCATATGCATATTTTTAAAACGTTGTTCAAATCTGTTCTTGGCGGAAAGAGGTGCACTGTAACTTATCTAACTCTGGGATAAAAATATAAAATAAAATTAAGATCGGAAAGTTTCTGAGCCTGAAGTTTGTGTAATCTCTTATTGTAGGAATCAGAGCCAGGAGACCTGCAAAACTGTGGAGAAAACCCAGGGGCCAGAGGGTACGTTGAACAGAGACTACTGTAGCCTACCAATCTAGTCATTTTTAATACAGTGATGTTTCAACGTTTTAAAATTGAGTAATGTTTTATTTTGAAGTCTCTATATGAAATGTTATTACCTGTGCTCCAGAACAAAGCCATGTCCTGGAGGATGGTCACGGCTGCGGGGAGAACTGTCAGCTTGAACCTGAGATCCAGGCTGTCCGGGATGAGATCTGGGCGCTGGTTCGAAAGTGCCAGCAAACTGAGGCGGCAGCACAGGAGTAAGTATCGAAAGAAGGTGCCGTCAGGAGGGAGAGGCTGTGTAAATTTTCACATCTGTAACTGATAAGCTGAGATATGTTCCTCGAGTTCTGTATCTTGGTAAGCTTATTCACACAAGGGACATCAAATGAATACAGACGTCTCACTGAAGAAGTTGATTATTAACTTAACACAGCAATTGTTTTTGGCAGTAAGAGTTGCACTGTACCTTGTGTAACTTAGATATAAATATAATAATAAGTATAATAATAAAATTACTGAAATTAAGAGCCTAAGAATGTTTTATTTGAAAATAAAGACTGAAGCTCCTGTACTCTTGTAGGCAACACAGCCAGGAGACCAAGGAGCAAACTCAGGGGCCAGAGGGTATGTTGCACAGAGATGACAGTAGCCTACAAATATAATGCTGTTCATGCTTCATGTTTAAACCTGTATCCTAAATGTTATCATTTGTGCTCCAGAACTAAGCCACATCCTGGAGGGTGACCATGGCTGCAACGAGAACAGTCACCAGGCAGCTGAGATCCAAGCCATCCAGGATGAGATCTGGGCACTGATTCGGAAGTGCCAGGAAAATGAGGTGGCAGCACTGGAGTAAGTATCATAAGAAGATGATATCAAGGGAAAGACATTACATTACATCACATTAACTTATGCAGAATGATTTCCAGCACAGTAGAACATAAGTGTATCCATTCAAGTTTAATGAGCAACAGTGTCAGACCAGGCTAACAACACTCCCAGACCAGTGAGAGATTGTGAATTCACAAGTCTGCCACTGAAAACCTCAGATAGGTTGATCAAGGTTAGCATCTTGGTTTTATAGTAAGTTCATTCAGACACGGGACATCAACTTACTACAGAAGCGTCATTAATGAATTAATTAACTCCAGATAATCAATGGAGCCATTGACCGTATGTATATTTAAAAAAAAAAAAAATGTTCAAACTGTTCTCTGCAGAAGGAGATGCACTGTATCTTGTCTCTGGGATGAGAATATAACTCTGGGATATGAATATAACATACAATTGTAGAAAATTATGAATCAAAAATAAAAGCTGAAGCTCCTTTACTCTCTTGTTATAGGAATCAGAGCCAGGAGACCTGCAGACCAGAAGAACAGAAGCAGGAGCCAGAGGGTATGTTGCACAGAGACTACTGTAGCCTACAGATGCAATGCTTTTATCTTTCATATTTAAGCCAGTATATTATATTCAATGTCACCATTTCTCCTTCAGAACAAAGCCACGTCCTGGAAGGTGACCGCGGCCGCAATGAGAACGGTCACCAGGCAGCTGAGATCCAAGCCGTCCAGGATGAGATCTGGGCGCTGATTCGCGAGGGTCAGGAAAACGAGGTGGCAGCACTGGAGTAAGTATCGAAAGAGGTGCTGAGAGAGAAAGATGTAGTGTAAATTCACATGTCTGCAACTGCAAAGCTGAGATAGGTTCGCCAAGGTTATCACCTTGGTTTTATAATAAGCTTATTCAGACATGGGACATGAAATCAACAAAGAAGACTCATTGCATATTTGCACATATATATTGTTGGATTTTGTTCTAATTTTAAAAGTAAACGAACCGGACCAAAAGCGCGCTTGGAGAAAAAGCTTTATTCGGCGATGGAATCCGGCAGCATCTCTGCCTGCGAAGCTTTAACTCAGAGAACTGTTACCGTGATCGGCCTTTTATACCATGAAACAAATGGCAACAAACAATAGGTTTTACACTGTTGCAGCATCAACCTATGTTCCCAATGCAAAGCGGGATCCTTTGATGCTGACCGCGTCTTTGTGTGGTGATGGTTGCCAATTGCCCACTCCCGGTTGTATGCTAGACTTGATGGCTGCTGCCTGCCGTAATCAATTGCTCTTGGCTCCAACTGTAGCGTGGCACCAAGGTGTGGAGCTTCCTTTGTAACTATGATAATAAGGCCATCAGGTTAACAGTTCTCTGATTCTGAACCACGTCTGGTCAGAAGTTAGAAGCACTATAATCTTACAATATATATATATGCATATTTATAAAACGTTGTTCAAATCTGTTCTTGGTGGAAAGAGGCTGTGTAAATTTTCACATCTGTAACTGATAAGATGATCACCTTGGTTTTATAGTAAACTTATTCAGAATCAAATTACTACAGAAGCCTCATTAATGAAATTCAGTCTTCACTCCAGAAAACCAATGCAGCCACTTTTCCTTATCTAACAGTGGGATGCAAATTTAGTATAAAATTACAGAAATTAAAAGCTGGAACCTTTTGTTTGAAAATAAGGGCTGAAGATCCTGTACTCTCTTATTGTAGGAAACAGAGCCAGGAGACCTACGAAACTGAGGAGAAAACCCTGGAGCCAGAGGGTATTTTGCACAGAGACGACTGTAGTCTACAAATTTAGAAATATTTTAATATAGTAATGTTTTAATATTTTAATATTTAGTAATGTTTTATATTGAAGCCTTTATATGAAATGTCACCACTTCTGCTCCAGAACAAAGCCACGTCTTGGGGGGTGACCAGAAAACTGAGTTCCAAGCCATCCAGGATGAGATCTGGGCGCTGATTCGCAAGGGCCAGGAAGACGGGGCTGCACGGCAGTAAGTATCACAGACGATGTTGCAGAGGGAAAGAGGTTGTGTATATAGAGTTTTACTGTTGATTTTATAATAACATTAGTCGAATTGTATCAATACATACAAGGGACATCACATGTTGTTTCTAAGACTGCAGAAGCCTTGTTGAAGAAATTGAATCCTAACTCCAGATAAACAATGTAGCCATTGACCATATCCCCACTTTCCATATGTTGGTTTTTAATTGTTCAACTCTTTTCCTGGCGGAAAGAGATTCACTGTATCTTGTGTAACTCTGGGATGTAAATGTAATAAAACATCAGAATAAAGGCTGCAGTCACTGTACTCTCTTGTTGTAGGAAAGCTCAGATCCAAGCCATCCAGGATGAGGTCTGGGCATTGCTTCTCAAGTGCCAGGAAAATGAGGCTGCTGCACAGGGGTAAGTATCAAAGGAAAATGACATTGAGGAAAAGTGACTGTGTAAATTCACGTCGGCCACTGAAACGCACAGATAGGTGTGGGTGTCAAGTTCGGCGTCTTGGTTTCACAGTACGTTTAGTTGTAATATAATGTAGATTGTATGTGACATTTTGTGATATTTTTGAATTGTTCAAATCTGTTATTGAATTCAATGGAGGCAGCATATCTCAGTGTCTAACTATGTGACGTAGTTGAAAACTACAGAAATCACAAACTGAAAATGCCTCCTCGGAAGTTGAGGCTGAAGCCCCTGTGTTGTCTGTGTTGTAGGGAGCATACCTAGGAGTACCCCACTTCAGAGTCAGAGGTACATGGCTTCCCAAGGGCTCAGCAGGCGTTCGTGGCACCTCCCGGAGGAGTTTGTGGAATCGTGTTTGTATAAAATTAGAATAAACTTTTTTTTTTTTCTTCCTGTTTCTACTACTGTAGTTTAGTGTAAAAATGAAAACAAGAATTGCTTAAAAACATGTCAAGTCACCATTTAGATGCAGTATATGACACCTCTGACTGAGGCCAAAATCTTATATTTACAAACTTCCCCTGGGTATAGCTTTATTTTGAAATAAGTTTGAAATTTTTCAATACTCAAATCGTGGCTTTGTTTTGTGCTGCATCCATGTAAGTTTTAACATGTTGAAAAACGGCCTGTTATTTTCTCTGTGCATTCCTATTCACGAATGCGACCTTTTCACGTATTATGGCTGTTTCACAAAACATGCATTAGTGTATCCAGGAGGGAGAGAGTCATTGCAATCAAGATCAGACATTCTATTCCTGCAGGGCTTAACATACGCAGCAGACGTCAGAAGTGGGATGTGATATTTATGAGCACACGTTGTGCATGCGTGTATGTTCAGAGGGCAGAATTTTATGTCTGAAGACATATCGTTTTAAACCTCCCATATTGTGCTCCTGGAGAAACCTGGTGACTTGTCGGCTATCTGTTTGTGTGTGGTTCAATACAGTCACATTTATCATGCAGCTGATCCGTTACGGATGGTAACTCCATGTTTAGCAGTTCCAGCTGTGATCTGGTGGCAGCAGCCTCAGGTCTGCCCTGACTGCCCTGACTCAGGTCTAACTGCGCCAGCTCTCTACATCCCATCCCTTAGTTATGCTGCGACATCCTTATTCTAACAGGCTACTTTTCTCTAATCTGTTTGTCTCCCTAATAATGGTTTCTCTCCTCTCCCTTTTCCACTCCGAGCACCTGCTGGAGCTTTAGATTGCTGCTGCGGCACCGCCACCTGCTGATCTACTGCCTGCAAAGAATGAGATGCCTGGACCATCGCTGCACTGTCTACTGTCAGGTTTAGGATCCTCACTTACAGTCTTCCCGACCCAAACCCACCACATCATCCAATGTTCACTTCTCTGATTATCGAATTCAACTCCTTTTGTGTTTTTATCACTTTGACAACGTTTTCACTATTTTCCAGGAGTCTCTCGACCGCCTTTTTCCGGGGTCAGGGAATAATTTTCCAGTTTCTTCCCGATTGGCCTGGGTTTTTTTCTGGTTTTTTGATTCCCTCTGGAAAATCCACCAACCTGTATATACAGGGTTTGTACCAGTGTCAATTGTAAAAATGCACTATAACAAAAAAAAGTAAATAAATAAATAAAAGATTTGATTTGATTTGAATCGAAGTGTGGTCATATCAGATTTTTTTTTCTCAAAATCTCACCCTTCAGAAGCCCAAGATTCTATTTATTTTGATTACTATATACCCTTTGCTATATTTTACACAATGTGAGAAAGACGATTACTTTAGAATGCCCATGCCTGTTCTGCTTGTCTTACACAGAAAATACTAAAATTCCAACAACTCTTTGTCAGCCTCCCTCCCATGACTCAGAGAAAGACAAATGCGTACTGCAAGCAGTAATTTCAGTCACTCAGAATTTGCGGGCTGTTTGCAAGTTGAAAAAGAAGACAAACAGAATGCCAGTTAATGTTACAATCAAAAAGATACAGGCTACTGTAAAAGTAAGGTAATGGCTAACCTTACTGATGTTTGTGATTATTAAATTCTTTTACTTGTCAATCGTTAAAATGGTTGTTTTAATGCGATAAAACACCAAAGTTAACAAAATTTAACTGCTGTTTGTGATTACAAAACTCGTTTAACAGTAAGATTGTGAGCTCAATCTGCCACTATGTAGCTGCAAGACAGATAAAATCATTCCAGGTTGTTGGCTGACTAGGTAGCACGCACAGTTTTACCTGAAATAAAGGACATTGATGCAACTTACACATTATCATGAACAAAATATATATGAAGCTCCAAATGATTATGTTTGAATTAGAGTACATATGGTAAAGCGAGGGGAAAGTATTCGACATCAATTTTAAGGATTTCTGATGGAGCTATAAAATGTAGCAAACTAGCAGAACAACTACTCATGGTGTTAACTAGCTATTTAGCTATAGCAACAGCTGATTGCAGCAGAGGTGGACAAAGTACATAACTCCATTACTTGAGTCAAAGTATAGATAGTCCTGGTCAAATATTACTCCAATACAAGTGAAAGTTGTTCAGTCAAATTCTTACTTGAGTTAAAATACTTGCAAGTACTGGAGTACTTGCTTTTAAAAATACTTAAGTATTCAAAAGTATATTTTCTTTTTAATGTCAACACATTTTTCTATTGTTGCCACAATGCATTTACAGAACCTAATGACTCTGAAACAACCTACTGAATGCACTGACTTGCTTGTAGAACCTGTAGAATAAAAAGCAGACAGCCAAAGCGGAGAGGCATAAGATTTGGGCCAAGTCCACACGTACATGAGTATTTTTTAAAACGTGGGTTTTCCTCCTTTGTTCTTAAAAAAAAAAAAAAAAAAATCCCGTCCACACAAGCACCGTTTTAAAAAAATCTCAGTCCACATGAAAATGCAAGTTTTCAGAATAAAGTAGCTTATTCATACCCATGATTTCAAAGGAAGAAAAATATTATATAAAAACATTTGATTTGATGACATTTGATGTTTTTTTCTTTTTAAATAGAAAGTCTTACTTTAATCTCAGTACCATTGCACCGAGAAAATGGGCGTGTTGGATGTAGCAGTGACCTCCGTAGGTCATTCCGACAAATATAGTGGAAGAGTAACTGTACTTTTATGTGTAAATATTAGCGATGTAATGATATATCTAATTATAATGCTTAACAGTTGTTCCTACGCCCCTGGAGAGAGGTACATAACCTAACAGGCTGTATCGCACAAAATTAGAGATTATATCCTGGCAGAATATACGATCAATATTAAAAATGAAAAGCAGATGTAGACCCTGACCAAACATGGCACGAGTGATCACGGCCTGGCCGTTGAAAAGCGACAACACAGGCAACCCTGGAAAGGCAACGAGGACAGGCTCTGTGATCACTGCGATGTAGGAGAGGAGACAGAGATCCACTTTCTTTCAAAATGTAGCAAATAATGTCAAGCAATGGAGATAGTCAGTAAAAAGAGGCCAGCGGCTCTCCCCCATTTCAAAAAGATGACTGACAAAGAGATAATACTAAAACCAAACCTGAAAAGGCTGCCAAATTTATCAATGCCTCCTGGACTCTCTCTTGATTCCTCTGTCCCTCATGCCATCTCAACAACAAATGCTTCTCCAGCCCCACCTCTCGCTGATCAGCATATACTGATTGGAAAACCCATGACATTGTTTCCATGGCTGCTGTTGGGTGGAAGGCCTCCTTTCGTAGCCTGCCTGAGCCCAACAGAGCCATCCTGTCAACAATCTCTGGAAATGTTATCTTTTCCCATTTTTTTTTCCCAGGAGTCTCTCAACCAAAGAGAGTGGAGTGATTGCACAACACATTTACCCTATGCATTTTAGCAACTGGGCTTTGGCTGTTGCTGAGAAAATTGTGATTCCTGTACACTGTCTTACTATTTAAGTAAATTAAAGGGCCAGAAAAGGCTGTTTTATGGTCAGAAAATCATGCAAATTCTTTACTAGTTAGCTCACAAGCTCTGTCATGTTGTAGTTACAAGATAGCTAACATCACCCCATCTTGCTGGCTGGCTAGCTACTGTATGTGATTTTACCTGATAAGAAAGTGTTTTGAGAATGACTTTTACATAACATTTCACTTGCAGTAAGTCATCCATCTTAATGTGCATCTACTACAACCTTCATACTTTGAAAAAGACATTCTGTTGATTGTAAATGCGTTGTTGTTTTTTTTTTTTTCAAAACTGATTTAGTGCTGTATCCCTACAACAGGACTTCTGCCACATTTCACTTAATGTAAATCAGTCATCTCACTGGGAGCCTATTACAAACAACAGAAGGAGAAAATTTTATTTACTTGATTTTTATTGAGGTTTTAAAATTGTATGTATTTTATAATGGTACTTTTATTTACCTTTCACTTTTAAGAAATCAAGCATGCCATTTGCTACTACAACCTGCAGCTGAAGGAGAGTATAATCGAATTTTCATCGATAAATGCTTAGACCCTTTCTTCCTTCAGTGCAGTACGTGCATTTTTTAAAGGTCCCTTACGAAACGCAGAAATTGAAGCGACGACTAGTTACTGTGTTCAGACTACACTGTAAAGCGAAAACAAATATCGAAAATTTCAGCTATTATGTCATGTTGTAGTAGATTCTGTATCTGCTGAAACAAATAATACCGGTTTTGTCTTTTTTGAAGCGATTCTTCGGGGTATAGGTGAGGGAAAACGGAATATCCAGCCAATATCCCAATAAAAAACCAACTTTACCACGCTTTATCAAATAGTCTGTTATTCGTTAAACTCTGACTGCAATCAGGTTCTGACATGTGAAGACGCTAAAAACAATGAGTGATACTGACACTGCTTAGTTATGAGAAAACACCTGAGTCGCGATTCGGCTCGGCACATGTGAAGGACCTCTTGACACAGCTGGCGGGGCACCGGCAGGGGAAAAGTGAACACTACCGGTCACGTGACACGACCGCTATAAGGCGTGTTCGCTAATGTCACAATCTGTGACATTATGCAATGTTGCAAAAACGCGTTCCCTGCTCTCCACCCCTTGCGTCACACTGCGTGTATTTTAGGAAGCGTTCATGCAGAAGGACCTCGGACCTAAACTCGCCGCTGCGCTGCGGGAATGAAGCCCGATCTCCTCCTGTCACGGAACCTCTTCGTCGTTGAACGCACCGCGGTCCCTACGCAGGCAGCGGGAATATGACCGTCTTGCGTTCCGATTTGCATTAGCAGGCTAACTCTGGACGTCAACCTACTGTCAGCGCTCACAGCTAGCCGCATTTTAAAGACTGTTAAGCGTTTTGATTGTTTAATGCGGCCGCCGCAGAAATGTTGCAGATCGGAGACGGGCTCGCTTGTTTCTCGGTGGTGTTCGTTGTGGCTCTGCTCGGAACCAGGAGCGCCGTTTACTCCACTGTCCTCACCGCCTCGCTGTACATCTTCCTCGTAATGTACCGGTACCCTCAAGTCCCCCCGGGTCGGGCAAGACAGGTGTTACGGCCCAGTAAGAGGGTCACAGGCAGCGGCGGCGTCTCTGTGGTTGCTCACCGCGGTGGGGGGCACGACGCCCCGGAGAACACCCTTGCAGCGATCCGGGAGGTGAGTGAAGGTCGGGATATCTTTTAGCTTTAGCTAGCTCCATTATATTTTGTTAGGACTGAATATATTTAATGGAAAATGGTACCGCTGATGCTTGAGATAAAATATCTGCCCTGTCTCGTTTGACCTGTTGTCTGCTTGTTTACATATCGTGAAAAACAAGTTCAGGGCGAACTGTTTAAAATCTGTTTAAACATAAACTGTTCTATGTGACGCTCACCGACAAAAACATGCATATTGCAGCCTTATACTAAAACATACATTTTATTCATTATTCACATATTCATATATGAACATGTAGCGGTCTGTATGGAAAGGAAACCGCTACACTGTACATGTATCATTAAGTATATAGTTAGTTCCTGCTACATGTAAGTTAGCTGTGAAAATCTGTTGTACAGGAGACAACTGCTTATCTAGACGTCTCGGTTTTTTAGTCAGTCCGACGTTGAGCGTGTATTTGACAGTTCTCATTACATTCATCCAAATTACATACTCTAAAACTGGCTACTTTTTTAGTTTTAGTTACTTAGTTACTGACAATACTCCAGGTGATTCCCATGACTGCTGATTTTTAATGGTTTATAAGAAGCGATTAATGCTTCCGTAATTTTGTTGTTCAAGAGCGAACAGTGACTAATCAATCAAAGAATGCCTCGTCTATACTCGTGTAACCGTCGCGGATTACTCAACCTTGGTCCTGGAGAATTGCAGTGTTTGCAGGCTTGTATTTCAGCCGGGCACTTCCTGTTTCTGCCCGAGTCACGTTGCTTTGGTTCAACCAATAAACGTCCCTCCACACCGCTAACAGTGCACTCCTCCGCTTCCCCAGCCGTGATATTGAGAGTACGCGCTAAGCGTGGTGTTGTTCTGTGTAGCAAGTGCGCTTCATTTTTAAGGTTTGTTTGAGCTCTAAACTAAACGCTGACCTATATTTATAACGTCTGTTAGCGGTTGAATCTGGTGCTTATCCCTTGTGAAACATGTATTGTTGGATGTGCTTCGTTGTGAGTAAAAAAAGATACCTTTCACATCCTTAAAACACCTGTTAATACATGCCCCATTAAAAATGCCGTGGTGGCACTAGACCATTAATTGAATTCTCATTTCTTAGAAGGCACAAATCAATAGAAGTTCAAGAAATACCTTTACTTGCAGTTTTCCGTTAGCACAAATACCATTCCAATAGTATATTTCATTGACACACAAAGAAAGCGGGAATTTGTGAGAATGAAGTCAAACTCGGATCATCATTCAGTTGAAAGCTACTGTTTTGTAGCCTATGTCAGTCGCTCTGGATAAGAATGCCTGCTAACTGACAATAATGTAATGTAATGAAAGCTCATTCAAGCCGAAGACCTGAAACTAAAACATTAAGACCGAAACCTGCTGTAACCAAGAGGTCAGCTGAAACAACCAACATGCCCAGCGTAACCACATTCCCAGGAGTGGAGACACATTGCTTCAAAAAGGGAACTCTTGTCAAAATTGTTAATTTGGCATTGATGGCAAGTAAGGACATGTATGAAGTGATTTGTGGATGCTGGAATCCAGCTGGCGGCTCTGATTACTGCTGAAGTACAGTATACGCCAACAGTCCCCTCTTCCCCTCATGGGTGGCAGTGTGGCATAGTGGTGAGCAACAGGGCTTGTAACTGAAAGGTTGCTGGTTCAATTACCTGCTGTTGTGCCCTCGGTGTACCCTCACAATTGCTTCAGGAAATATCCAGCTATATAAATGGATAATATGTAGAAAAAAATGTAACCTATGTAAATCACTCTGGATAAGAGTGTCTGCTAAATGACAATAATGTGATGTGCTTCCTCACTCTCCTTTTCTTCTTTATTCCTTTAATACTGTATTTCTTACCTCTTTCCTCTTTCTCTCTCTCTCTCACACACACACACACACACACACACACCAGGCCAGCGCGAACGGGGCGACAGGAGTGGAACTGGACCTGGAGTTCACAGCTGATGGCGTTCCGGTGCTAATGCACGATGAAACCGTGGACCGGACTACCAATGGATCAGGACCTCTGAGCAAGCTGCGCTTCTCAGAGCTGAGCCAGCTGGATGCCTCAGCCAAGCACAGGCTCAGGTGAGAAGTGCACTCAGGATGAGAGAGAGAGAGAGAGAGAGACAGAGACAGAGACAGAGAGCGAGAGAGAGAGACAGAGAGAGAGAGAAGGAGAGAGAGAGAGAGAGAGAGAGAGGGGGGGGGGGAGAGAGACAGAGAGCGAGAGAGAGAGAGAGAGACAGAGACAGAGAGAGAGAGGGGGGGGGGAGAGAGAGAGAGAGAGAGAGAGAGAGACAGAGAGAGAGAGAGAGAGACAGAGAGAGAGAGGGAGAGACAGAGAGAGAGAGAGAGAGACAGAGAGAGAGAGAGAGAGAGAGAGACAGAGAGAGAGAGACAGAGACAAAGAGAGAGAGACAGAGAGAGAGACAGAGACAGAGAGCGAGAGAGAGAGAGAGACAGACGGACAGAGAGAGAGACAGAGACAGAGAGACAAAGAGACAGACAGAGAGGGGGGGTCATCAAACTTGAGAAATGTCATGGCCCAGATATTAAAGGGAGCAGTGTAACCTGATATGAAGGGTGTTGGGAGCGTCGTCTGGAATCCATTGCAGAGGTTAAAACAAAGTGCAATTAACTAGAAATGAACTGAAATGTATTAATTAAGGACAATAAGAAAGATGACACAGATGAAAGCTGAGGAAGATGAGAAAGATTCAGGGTCATCTCTCCAAGGGTGCGGAGGACAGATATTAGCAGAAAATAGCCTACGGCCCAAATGTGGTGCAAGTAGCACCGCTGTTTTGTTTTGTTTTAAATCACAAAATAGCTTCATGGACTATATCTGGGATGATTTGTGTGTGTTCTCTTCACCCTGTCTGCAGCTCCATTAGAGTTGAGTTAGAAAGCGTGAACTAAAAATAAAAAAAAAAACTGAGTGGAAAAATGGGACAGGACCAAAGATAGCAGCAGCTACGTAGAGATAGCAGGGCTGTGGTTTATTTTGCACGTCCCCAGAGAGGACGGGCAGAGAAAGCAAGGCCATGATGTGTGTGTGTGTGTGTGTCTGTTGTGTCCCCAGGGAGAAGTTCAGGGGCGAGAGGGTCCCCACTCTGCAGGAGGCGGTGGAGGAGTGCATCAAACACCAGCTGACCATCTACTTCGATGTCAAAGGTCACCCGGACGAGGTAAGGGTGGGACAAACGCCTTTGACACAGTTGGCTTGCGGAAACCATTTCAATTCTGAGGCAGCTCCTGAGCAATGGATTAATGTCATTAACCAAATAAAACGCCACAACCACTGAATGCACCCCCGTAATATACTCAACGCTGATACACACCGATAACCTAAATACAGGACAGAAGCAGTTGTGTCAGGTGTAAACAGTACACAGTGCTCAGTTTGCAGTAAACACAGTTTGTTTAGACTTGGTGTGGATTCTGGAGAATACATCTTAGCTTTCCCCACTCTTCTTTGGGAGCCATAGTTAATCTGGAAGTGAATCTTGTCTTCCTCTTCCATCTTAAATCTTCTCTGCATGGGTCCACACACCTGCCCCCTAGTGGATACAGGGGGGATTGCTGAATGACTGTTATATACGGCAATGTGTTGTGATGAACTACAAGTGAACAGTATTGTAATGTTAGGAAAGAAATGGGTGAACTCAAGTACCAGCATTGAGGGTGCAGTGGGCTTTATTTCAATGATGCAAAGGCAAACTGAATTTGTGTCAGCCAGCTAGCCCCAGGAATCCAGCCCTTAGAGTTCAAGCGGGGAACGGTCACTGAAAGATTCACAGCTGTGCCTACAGCTGGTCTGAATGATGTTTAAACCCTCCAAAAAATTCTCCCCAAAGCAAATGGGAAGACACCACAAGCAAATGGGAAGGCGCTTCCTTGTAGAACTGGATTGGCAGTTTCATTTCTTTCTCTTTTAACTGCAAGTTCTAATTGAAATATTCAAATCGACTTGTGTAAGACCACAGCGTTGTGAGTAATGCTGAGAGCTTTGTGTAGGAGGGAAATTCTCTTCCTTGTGAGAAGTGAAACCAGATGCATTTTATTTGTCTTATCTGTGTGTGCGCAGGCAGCTGCGGCTCTGAAGGAGATGTATAAAAAACACCCCGTGCTCTACAACACCAGCATCGTCTGCTCCTTCGAGCCCAAAGTCATCTACAAGGTACCCTGGAGTGAGGGGTCATGGGATGGATGGGTTGACAAGAAAGGTTTGCTCGTCTACTACTGAGAGTGCTTACAGTTTCCAGTGCTTGTAGCCTGTTTGCAAAGCTGGACTCGTTTTACATACTCAAGGGGACAATGGTGGTGTCTCATTTCAGGACTCAAACCAATGACCTCCACTCACGTTGCAGAGTGTAATGTTTTGTCACCGCTGGAAAGCACTTTGGCCGTGTAGGTCCCCTTTACGCAACAGGCAGCCCAGGGTCAGAGTGAAGTGAACATTCTAAAGCGTACTGCTGGTGGTAGATATTAATGGTCATCTGAGCCACTTTAAAATTACCAGCTGTTTGGAGCAGCATGTGTCTCCCCTCCCCCTTGGTGTGGTTGGAGCGTGGTTGTCATGGGCGCGGTAGAAACCGAAAGGTACTTAACCTACATTTGCCTCAGTAAATATCCAGCTGTATAAGTAACGGTAACGTAAAAAAAAAACAAAAACTGCAGAATATGTAAGTCACTTTGAATAAGAACATCCGCTAAATGGCAATAATGTAATGTAATTATTTATTGCTATTAATATTATTGCTGGTATTACTAAACAGCTCAGTGGCATTACAAAGGTAAATTCTGCCTACAATCTGTGTCTTTGTGCAATATACTAATGCCATTTATAATTTTAAAGCCTTTTAGTAAACATTGTAAAAAGCAGTCCTTATGCTTGCACCCTTTTAACAGCAGAGCCCGTCATTCAGAGGTACGTGGTTTATTTTTATATTATCGGTTTCCTAATTACCTTGTCAATGAGGCAGATTTACAGTGCCTTGATTGGCTGATTGTATGCTAAACTCTGGCTAATCTGTTACAAACCAATGTTCGCATTCATAGCCCCCAGTTAACGTGATTTACACCAGAGGGGAGGGGATTAAACAGATCTGAGCATTTTACGTCTGTCCATTCTGATTTAAACCTGAGAACAGGAGATCGGTCTTTGTTTGTGGATGCAATTTCAGTGCGAGTAGCCATTACATTACATCACAGGCATTTAGCAGACACTTACATTGGTTACAATTATTACATGTTATCTGTTTTATACAGCTAGATGTTTACTGAAGCAATTCTGGGTTAAATACCTTGTCCAAGGGTATAACAGCAGTGCCACAACAGGGAATCAAACCAGCAACCTTTCGATTACATGCCCTGCTTCTTACCACTATGTTACACTTCTGAAAATAATACTGAAAAATTAATCTCTGCAATAGAACATTCGGTTAGTAAGTCCGCCGTAACCTCGTCCCTTCCCCCCCCTTGGCCCAGATGCGTCAGGCGGACCCCGAGGTGGTGACGGCGCTCACGCACCGACCGTGGAGCCTGAGCCGGCTGGGTGACGGCACGCCCCGCTTCGAGTCGCCGTGGAAACACCACTGGATGCAGGCGCTGGACGTGCTGCTGGACTGGGCGCACCACCACCTGCTGTGGAACCTGTGTGGGGTGTCGGCCTTCCTGGTGCAGAAGAGCTTCATCTCCCCGTGGGTGCAGCACCGCAGTAGAATATATGTTAATAATATTGTTAATGTTAATAATAATAGCATTAATAATACATATTGATATATTTTTAAATATATTACTTTATAATTTATATTAATTTATTAATATTTTAATATATTCTGATAATGATCTATTACAATAGTATTTGTATATCTACAGTATATAGATATCTATACATAATATTGTTATTAATACTACTGGTGCCCCTAGTAGTACTGGAACTAATAATAATATTAATATTTTTTATTTTAAGATTATTATTCACATTTATATTTTGTCACACGGCAGATGCTCTTTTACAGACTGACGTACAAGATGAGTACATTTAGCATCACATTTACAGCGTCGGCATCAAATACACACATTTAATGTACAGTAATGTACATTATGTACAAGATGAGTACATTTTAACATTATATTTACATTGTTGACAGTCCAGTAGACGCTCTTGTCCAGATCAATTCCGGAAGTCAAGCACAAAGGGCATCCAGGAAATGACACAAAACAATAATGATGACAGACAAACAAGGAAATCATCCACATATGAATATTTCTTATATTATTATTAGTCTTTTTGCTATTGTTAATTATTGTGCTTTCTTGAGACTGTTTGCTGAAAACATGTTGTTTTTAACATGTAATAATAACCCAGGCTGGCCAATTATTTACTGACCAGCCTGGTAGAGGCCATTTAGTTGTTTGATTGGTATGGCCACTGAAACACCTTCTGTGAGTTCAATTGTCAACTGATTTCTTCCAGAGAACATAAAATTACCCAGATGTTGCAAACAGCGTAAAGTTAAAGAGGTTTTTCCACAGAGCAACCTTAGATGCCCTTTAACTGAGCCTGTTAGTCTAGTGTTCCACATTCGCTCTGTCATTTGTATATATATATTTTTTTTTTAACAGGAGCTATCATGTAAAACAACTTAGTGAACATCGGTGTCATGCCTTTTAATCAGCAGCCCTAAGACGCATGCGATAACAGGTGGTTCAAATTGCCATGCGGTCAGTGGCAGCCTGTTCGGCTAACAACTCTCTCCCCCCTCCCACACCCGCAGGGACTATGTGCAGTACTGGGCAGAGAGGGGAGTGGAGGTCGTGGGCTGGACCATCAACACAGCCGTGGAGAAGCAGTACTACCAGGACCTGCTGAAGATCAGCTACATCACAGACAGCCTGAGAGAGGACTGCGAGCCACACTATTGAATGTAGCACTGCACAGGAACGAACACAGGACTACCCCACACACTCACACAGTCTCACAGTCTCAGAGCTGAGAGTACTTTAACGCTGGGACAAGAGACGCGGGCCAGAGAGAAGTACAGTCGGCTGCTACTTCTCGCCGAACTGCACAAGTAAGACATACACGGATTTTAGTACGGGGAGTTGAAGGGGGTGTTGTGTAACAGTAAATTACCTCAAAATAATTAGGGCAGTGTGAAAACAGCCTGGAAGGGGAGGGGGGGGGGAGGGGGGGGCTATTTTCATCTGGCCAAAACTGGATTTTGACCAGAGGTGAGTGCTCATTGGTTGCACCTGGAGCCACAGGCTTGCTGTGGAAGCTCTGCAGTCCGTACATACATGAGTGTGAGCAAGTGCAAATGTTCACGGGCTGGACAGAGGCCTGGGATCAAGGCCTGGGAGAGAAGTAGAATGTCGGTTTCACACACACTCAAAATGTGCGCCTTGTAGTTGAAGTAGTTGCTAATTGATCAGGTCTCCCTCCTAATACTAAAAGCACTCCTCCAGTCACAGAACTGGTTAACAGCACCAACTGTTCAACAAAGACAACTGTCAGGTACCCAGAGACGTAAAAATCACCACATTTGTGTTAATCCAAAATGGCCTCTGGGATGCACAGCCACACAAGCAAGAGCAACCTAGCGCAAGGGCCTCTCAGACAGTTTTACGTTAGCTGAAGGAACTGCATTTTGAATTTGAGCAAAGCTTGTGATCTGATCCCATCTGACATGGCCGCCCGGCTCTCGCAGGGGCCCTCCCTGAGTCGAACCCTGAGTAGTCGCTCTGCTTCTGGGGAAGTGTCACTCCCTCGCAGTGCAACACTGACAGAGGGTGGCGTGACAACTGAGGGCGGTCTGAGAGCCTGAGGTGACAGCAATAACTCAAGAGGCACGGCCAGGACTCTTCCATGAACTCCACTCGGTGGATCGGCAGCTACTACAGTGTCAACCAGTATCGTCCTCCATTCCATTCCTGGGCCAGATATTGTCCATTGTGTAACAATCACCTCATTAATCCTTGAAGATGATGTAGTCCCAAAGAAAAAGAAAAAATTAGTCCTGATACTTGCTTGAATTTTAGTTTTATGTTTGTTACGTTTCTGAGAAAAAAAAAAAGTGGTTTAAAAGGTGGAAATTGCTATGCGTGCTGAAATGGAAACATGAATGCAAATAAACTAAATGAGCAGCTCTTATTTTGAGAGAATCATATATGGGGAGTGCATATTAAGTAATTACGGGGTATGTATTCTGAATGAAGGCATTTTAAAAAACATGTTCCTGACTATCACTCAATTTATACAACTATACACATAGAAAAAAGTAAACTAGCTGCTGGCTAAACATCCTTGGAGTCTAATGGAAAGCATACTACTGATAGCATGTCTCCCGACGTGAGGGTGGTGGAGTATAACCTGAAGAATTCACTGCTGAGAGTAAAAAAAAAAAAAAAAAAACGCCCTCGACATGTGTAACCAGGGTGCGAGCTACAAGGCAAATAAGGGTCATAACTTGTGTGCCGCCCTGAATTGCAACATTTGCAAAGTAAATGATTTCATGTGATGTTTCAGAGAAAATCCACCATGAAATTCTGAAATAGGAAATTGTGTTGCAAGATGAAAATTAAAGCTGCTGTGCAAGTGTTTCCCTCCAAATGGAGATGCAGTTATCTATTCTGCATATACAACATACCAAATAACAAATTACTATTAATCTGCTACCTCTCCATTGGACACACCTTAGTTTTACAGGTCACTAATCTCTTCTTTTTCATCTTAATGGTTCAACAACTTGTGCAGATGGTGCCTCTTAAACTGGAAGCTATGTGTTTACGCCATGAAAGCTTGCTTAATACTAATAGTTAGCCTTTGAGTTTAGCCATTTTGAAAAAAAAAAAAAAAAGATTACATTTATAATGGTGCTTTAACTTTGTCAAATACACCCACTGATCTGTACGGTTCCTCTGTTTGGGAGGTACCTGTTTGAAAGGTTTGGTCCTTTAAGTCAAAGAAATGAATTGAAATTAAAGAGGTAAAGAAAACAGATTCTTTGTTTCCAAACAAGCAGGTGCCACTGAGGGAATGTTTGTCGTGCAAACGATGACATCACTTGCCTCCGTTACGCTCAGGCGCAGTCTTGGCTGTCACTGGCTTCGGTTTCAGAACAGCCTGTTGAACAGCAAACGACTCGCAGCAGAAATCGGTTAAGCGATGCGTCAATGATGTCGAATATAAACCGCTGAACAGCTCAGTCATACTGGATTCATAGAGAGCTCATTTGAAAGCCAACACTCATACTGGGTCCCCTGATTCAAAACTAGGAAAACAATATGAGCAGACTGTTAAAAGGCAAATGTTTCAAATGCTTACCAGGCAGGTTCCCACTACAGCTAGAAAAGGGGCCCAAGGAAACAAGCAGGTAAATGAAAACCCAGAGGTTGGGATTCTGTTAAACTCCTATGTATTTTGTCCTTAACTCTGAGAAACAATTACATTTTTTTCTTAAATGACATCCACAGTTTGGAGGTAATTGAAAAAATGCCTCCCCAACTTAAGAGAAAAACAAAACGTAACGTGTGAATAAATTGCTCAAATACAAAGGAAAAAATGCACTGTTGTTTGATCAGGAGCAAGAATCTTATATAGTTCCCGTCATATTGTGGTAGGGTGAATTACAAGCCCTGTTTTTATTTGTAAAATAAAAGGTGTATAATAAGCAACCATATGGCCCTTGGTGACGGGGTATGAGATGCATCGGGTTTGAAAGCTAGTCTGACAGGTCAAATATCCTATATCACTGAATTTTGTCAAAGGTACAATCATTAGGGCAGTCAGATAGATGGTTCATCGTATTCATCGAACAAGTTTGCATTTAAGATCCGTTTGGCTGCCATACAGCTCAATTCCGTTTTCAAAATTTCAGCTGTGGGTCACAAACTTCGGTAAAAATGCCAGAGGTTAAGTATTCCACACCTGTACAAATTGCATCATTATTTTACAGGATGCTTCATCCAGAATATGCACTTTGTATGATGAATATTCATCCTACAAAGTGAGACCGAGGATATATACCTCCACAGACCTCTTAAAAATGGATTGGTTCACTGTATTTTATGTCGAGTCACGTCAATTCATTTAGCACAATGCGCCGTTCTGTTTATTGGGACAATGACTACCCCAAATAGCCGTTTAATTATTTATTGCATAACGTTACCAACGTCAGACAAACGATTTGACCCAGATACCACGGTCTCAACATCGTAATGAGATAGCAATACAGAACTATCGTCCTGCCACAGCCTGTCTCAACCGCCTTCAGCCGCTGTGCAAATTCCTGGTTACAAAACATCTCCCCCTACTCTCTCCTCGTTCGACCCCCCCTCCCTTACATATACGGGCGGTCAGACGCTATACATGTAAATTAATATTGCAATGTGTTTGTAAGGTACTTCCTAACGCATTCACCTGGCGTTCTTTACTGACGGGGAGTTGCAAAAAACAAGTTGTCTGCAGGCAAATTGGCTTTCGCTCTAAAATGCTGACCAATACTTGACTCTGCAAATTATGCCAAGTCGTATTTTGGGGGCACCGCGCTGCCGGATGGACGCCTCCTTTTCGATGACTTACAGGTGAAGGGCCAGACGGCGTGATTTGAGGCGCTCTCCTCCTTTAAATCGCTGGCGGAGGCGTGTGGCCGCGTCACAAGTGGGCCGGCCAGGCCGGGTTTTAGCGGCGTATGCCGAGCGGTTGAATGACATCTCTCGTTTCATCAGCACTGGTGCAGCACCGACCGGGTTGCCCCCCTGAGGAGCAAAGTTAACTATTTCTCGAGAGCGGTGGAACAGAGTGGGCTACAGAGGGACAGCAGTCCCGTTCAAGCCGGCTCGGCTACAACAGCTAAAAGGCAAATTTGCGATTTGAAGACTGCGCACGTTTGACCTAGCTACACCAAGACGGACAGCGCTTGGCCACTGAATGCGCATAACAGTTCGATTCTCAAGGACAGAAACGCGTTACAATACCGGGATCGCTCTTATGTCAGCCTCCCAGCGAGCTGGCAACATTTAAAGGGAGACGAGGTGGTGGGCCGACGCGGAGCAGCTGACTTGGATATTTTTCCACTGTGGCTGCGCCAGGAGAACCAAACGAAGCCGGGAGATTGCGGGGATTTCATGCGAATAACTATTGCTCTTTCTCTCTCAACCTGACTTCCAACCTTGCATTAGGACACTTTCTGCCGTGCCACACTGAAGTTCACGGAGAATTTGCTATCACATGATGTACACAATAACCAGAGGTCCAAGCAAACTTGTTACACAACGGAGAACAGGTGAGAATACGTCGATCACTCGCACATATTGATAGCAAACGACATTTGTAATTTGGCTGGTAGTGCTGGCTAAAAACAGCGATCCAGCGAATCATTGTAATATTTCACTGCGTTTGTAACTAGCGAGGAAGGAACGCGTGGAGTTCATGGCTTGCGTAAGTTAACCTTGCGGGGTTCCTGTGAGTGGCGATTAATGCTGTCTGCTTAGCTAGCTAGACATCTGTTTATACGCGCTTTGTCCTTTCTAATTAATAATACTTACGGTCCAATCAAAACCAATTAGCTCGGGATCGCAACTGTTCAAGCTGAGGCCATGTCTCTTGCCTATTCGTATTTCATTAGCCAGGGCCAGAACGCGTAGCCTACGACTTCATTTGGTCCGCCATGTGATCAATCATATCTAGCTAAGTAAACCTGTAGACTGAGTATTATACAGAATGTGTGTCTTCGTTTTGTTCTGGAGGTCCTACGCAGCAGATTGAAAACAAAATCAACGACCTGAAGCACAAACAAACCCCCTGGTCAACAGCAAGGTAAGTTAACTAAAAATAGCTATGCGAGCGATCACTATAACTTTGCTACAAAACAGGAATGCCTTTTTTGACTGCAAGTCTGGTGCGTAATTGCTACGTGTGGTGTAACTCACTAGCCACGTTTGAATTTTGTCAGACCCGTCACGGTCGCCATAATTTAGACTTTGCAGATGAGTCGTTTCTGGTTTCCTTAACCAGCTGTAACGCTAGTCACACAGACCCACCTGTTTAATATGGACGGTGGAGTTTTCAGAATCCCTGCCAGGTCATGATTGAATCGGCATGTGGTGACCTTGTGCTAGGCAAGGTTAACTATGAAGCTGTCGGCGCTTCATGTGTCTGGACAAGTTGCCTCAGACGTCAGAACTGTCGGAGATAATGTTGTAACGTATGTCGTAACACGGGTCTGATCGTGCATATTCAAGAATTCCTGCAAAAGACGCCGATGGACTACTGCTTCAGCGCGCAGGCAAGGAGTTTGGTTGCTGTCTATCGCTGGCAAGCCGCAGAGATTTAAGGCCGCTCCGTTGTATCCACTCTATCCAAACGTACTTTCGATCTCCGCTAACGTTATCGCGTATAATTAAGTTTTTTTAATCCTACATTTGCTCTGGTTTGCTCACATGGTCTGTGGTCAGACGGACTCGTCATACCACCTTGAACGCGCCGGTCATATTTAATGTAAATTGCGTTATAACAATATGCTTGGATTAGCCTACTTGGCAGAATCATTCGGTCTTTTTGTAATGCAACCATCACTACAGTAACGCCGCTGTGTAAGGAAGGTCTTACTGGAAACAAAACATGCACTGCCTAGCTAATGCTAGCTGCACAAATAACTTGCTTTATACGCAGTATATAAGAGTTTACGAACTTAGTATATCGCTGTTCATTTGGTAGGAAGTTTAGCTAGCGGTGTCTAAGTGTGGAAGCACTGGCAGCGAACTAACTTCTTAGTCTAGCTAATTAACTTCAAAGTCAGTATTTTTCCCCATAGCTGAGCTAGCAGGGTAACTTATAACTGTTCGAATGTTTTATCAAGTAGCCAACGTTAATTAAATTAGAATAATCTCAAAAAGGTGACGCATTTTCTCTAATTATTGACTAGATGACTTCGTACAGCTATGGGCATTATAGTCATGAGACTGAAACTGCTAGCTAGCTAATTTCGCCCAAAATCTGGTTTGCTAGGTAGCTACCTTTACGTGATTTCTTGCTATTAAACTTAATATCTCATTTTAATGACGACCAGTTGGTTTGTCGTCTGCATGATATTGTTTGTTGTACCTGGTCACTCAGTTAAATAAAATACGCATGCTACATCAGTAAACCTTAGCCTTCACGCTGTCATCGTTGGTTCTCATTGCGGCTCTTTTGGTCCCCACCACCCCACCCCTTCTCTGTCTTTATTTCTGGCCCGAAGCTTTCCGGCACCGAAGCTTGTGTTTAACCGCTTGAACGGGAAGCGGTACCACACGCAGCCGGTCCCGCAGGCCGGCGGGCAGACGGAGGGCTTCACCGCGGCACACGAGGAGAATGTCAGGTTCGTGTATGAAGGTGAGGCGGCCGTGAAAGCGGGGACGTGATGGCGTGGGGATGCACCGGGATGAGGTTTCGTTTGCGAAGATGGCTACAGGTTTTTGAAAGGGAACCGGCATTTGAATGCGATTTAGGTCAGATCGTGCAGCCAAAAGTACAGGTGGTGGTTTTTACTTATATAGGCAGTTCATAGTCAAACCATCTAGAAAAGCCGAAATGTCTGCAGGATAAATAGGTGGGAGTTATGACTCATTTTTGAACTGGTCTACAGCAGCCTCAGATGGATACCTTTAAGGCTATATTCAAAACAGGGTAGAGCCCAGCTTCTCAGCACACCTGTCCTGTATGGTACATGCTTCAGAGGTGATGAGGCACACCTTGGTTGTGACAGACATAACACTATGAGAGCCATCCGTGTTTGACCACCCCAGAGTGTTTTCAAACGCATCCCTGTGAGTGTGCGAGCAAATTCAGAGCTTTACCTGCCAGGAAGCTTGCTGTTGGCTTTTTCACTGCTTGTTCCAATACGACATCCCGTTCACCTCCCCCTGGCAGGTGAAGTCAGAACAAACGGTGGAGCCGGCATGCTTAAGTCAGGGACTGAAGTGCAGGGGGTGGACGGGGATGTTAGAGAAGGCAGAGAAAGGAAACGGCAGGAAGCAGCAGACGCTGTTGCTTCACGATCCAGTGGCAAAATCGGGTCCACACTGTAGAGGAGTTGCACACTCCTTCAGGAGTGAGGTATGGACATTTTTTGAGTCATAACCAAAAAGAACAATGGAGCAGAGAAGGAGGTATTTCCGAGTATGGACAGAAATGAGAGCGTAAAGCTTTGTTTTTTTACAAAAGGGCACAGTGCTTTGGTAGGAAATTATAATTCTAAATGGTGCAGTCTGACAGGCAAGGGTTTGACCGTCCTAAGGTGTGGATGTGCACATACGTGTGCGCCTGTGTGTCTGCTTTGTGAACTGTGCGCGTGCGTGCGTGCGTGCGTGCGTGTGTGAGTGCGTTCGTGTGTTGATGTGTGCTGTCGCTCTGTAGCCTGGCAGGAGGTTGAGCAGCAGCTTGAACATGGCACTCGGACAGAAAACGGTCACTCGGAGAGCGGTCGGCCGGAGAACGGTCAGTCAGAGAACGGTCGGGGACCAGTGCAGTACTCGGAGAAGAACCCCAGCCCAGTCATGAAGAGTGAGTGAAAGCCGTTTCTCCTTCTCTGTATGCCGTTTTCTCTCTCCTCCTCCTCCTGTCAGTTTTGCACCATCCCTTTCTTCTGTTCTCTTCTCTTGCCTGCTTGCGTTCATACAGCACTCTCCCCTCTACTCGCATCTCCTGTCTGTCCGTGTTTACACTTTCTCCTTCTCCTTCATGCTTTTTCTTCATCTTTTTTTTTTACTTTCATACTCCTCTCCTCTGCACTCATTCTGCCGCCCCCCCCCCCCTTTTTTTTTTTTCTTCCTTTCTCCTCTTTTCCTCCAGCTCAACCCCGGTGCTGATATTTTGTCCTATTTATTGTGCTTTGTTTAAACCTCGGAATGTCTGCAGTAAACAAACTTGTCTCCGATTCATTCTCAGAACAGCTAGCTCAGCTCCGAGCAGCTGTGGCTGTGCTTTCAGGCCAGCCGAAATGGAGGCCACAGTCAGATATCTGAGTGTCAAATGTTACATATATGCACTGATTGTATGTGGTGTTTCACCGTTGCGTGTAAAATAGCTGTCGTCTCAGAAAATGGTGGAACATCATGGCTTGGTTTTCATTTCGGGTTAACCTTAAAGGCTCAGAAAATGGTGGTTCCCTACAAAAAACCTTCTCCCCCCCCCCCCCCCCCCCCTTGTAATAGTCCAGTCTTGTAGTCCCTGATGGTGTTGCTGTGTTCATATGTGTGGGAATACAGATAGCTTGCTCCTTGGTAGATGAATGGTGTCTGTGCATCGCCCCTCAAACTGCACTGACTAACAGTGCTGTCCTGGTCCTGGCTCCAGATGAATCCAGCCGGTGTTACAAACCTCTAATTACTTTATTGGATCAGTTATCCAGGTCACAGTTATACGAGGTGACTACCTACACAGTGCCTTCAGTTAAGTGATTCGGATATGTTGAAAGTGTTTGGGAGGAACAAGGTTGCCTGTGCTAGTGAATGATTTAGTGAAATGTGACTGACCCCATCAACAGGGATATGAGGTGTGTGTTGCATTGGGTCCAGAGAACCACACTGTGGCTGCTTTTAGTTCCTGATGGAGACATCTTCTGCCCAGGCCTTTTCCTGGAGGTTTAGGAGCAGCTAAATGTGCTGTAAGACCCAGAAAGAAGGGGTAGTAAATAGTTACGCACAAGAAACATTTGGGCCTGACTGAAAAATTTGAATGCTCCACATCAAACCCTTTGAGGTGCCTCCACTACAAAGTGGGGTTTATGGTGTCCGCAAACCCCTTGTGACCCCAGTTACCCCCCCCCCCCCAGTGCTGGCCCTTGTTGTCACCGCTCTACTGTGGGGTCATTATTGCAAACTCACGTGCGCATCTCTCGCCAGTATAATCATGTCTTTGTGGGTCAGATCGCTCAAGCAGAGCTCCCACTGCAGAGTTACTTGACCAGGCCTAGTTCTGCACCTCCCAAATTTACCTCAGTGGAAAAAGAGCTAGCCTTTCTCAGACCCTACCTACACGCGGGCCACGCTTGCAGGTCCTAAGTTTGTGCTCCTTCCCAACCACTACTCTCTGTATAGTGCGAATGGCGTCTGGTGGTCCCGTCACATCGTGGCACAAATGCCACTTTCCAGAACCTTCTCCACCGGTTGTCCCCCATTAGTGGAGTGAACTTCCACACTCCATCCATTCTGCTATCTTCAAGAAAAATCTGAAGACACAGCTCTTCCGTGCTCACCTGAACACCTGAGTAACTACCACCTAATGCAATTTCTTATATCGTGAACTTTCTTTTCCATTAAAGAAAATTTTCAATCTATGGTTTCATGCACTTTTATCTCTACCAGCTAGCTTGTACCTTGTCTGGCGAACTACTGAACCTTGGTTATGCTGCACTTCTAATACTGTTGACGTGAAATGTAGATGTAAATGTCCTGGCAGCAGATTGTTGGTGTCTCTGAGCGATCACCTGACCTCTCCTCAGAGTCAGAGGACTGTTTTCCTCAGTGATATTGGATGCATTTCCTCATGTATGTGCTTGCGTGATTTCGTTTTTTTCGGGTGTGTTACTGAGCCGGCTTCTCTTTCCTCTTCAGACTTTGTGCCCATCGACCTGGAGGAGTGGTGGGCCCAGCGCTTCCTCGCCAACATCGTCAACCTGTCTTGAACGCAGGACTAACGGTCGGAACGGGCGAGGCTGTGCGGACCCGCCCGGGGCGAGGGGGGGGGGTGGTCTGTTCCTGAGCCGCATCACAAAAGGGGGCGGACAGAGTGTGGGACACGCCCACACCCCCACGGCAACCGTGTTGCCCTCATGCGGCTCCGACCTTTGGCTACTGCCCCACTTCCGCTGACCTCCAGCTGGCCAATAAGAGGACAGAAGATAATCAATCAGTGATTTTTCTTATTCATCCTCTTGTTTTCTGTGAGCAGCCCTCATTGTCTGAGAGCAAATGTCTGTATCACTTGGCTGGTGTTTACATAAAAAAACAAAAGCAAATAAAAAAAGTAACGTACTTCCATGACTCCTGTATGCAGTGTGGGGTTAAAAGATTTAGGGTAATCAAACCACAGTGTGGAACGGCTTATACGTGGCAGATTGTACGCCTCAAAATTGTTTCATAACTTTGCATTGCTATCTTCTTCCACATGAGGTCACTGTAACACAAGTTGACTGGTGTTATTCTATTTTTTTGTTTTTTTTTGTTGTTTCTCAGTTGCCTTGCCACGTTTCCTGAAAAAATATGCTTCTTTATGAAAATGTAGGGGGTGGAGGAAATGACACATTAATAAAATGTGCACCATATTAATATCCAAAAGTACCACATGACGCCCCTGTTATGAGCAATTGAACAGAACTAACAAGTCCAGGCCAAAGCTGGTCATTTAAATCCCATAAAGCTACAGTCTGGTGACACACTGGACAGGCAATGGTGTGTTTAAAGTAAGTAAGCCAAGTCAGACACTAGGTTTACTGTCAACTGCCCCTGTCAAGACGTTCCTGTGTGTTATAAGCAGACTCTAACCATCATGGGAATTGTGCTGCGGTTAGTGTTTTGAGAATCTCTCATGAAAAATGATGCAGACTGTTCATAAAATATAGATACAACTGTCTTTTGAGAAAAATGGAAGCCAGTCAAAAGAAGCTATACATTAAATTGGTCGTTTTGTTTTTCCCATTTCGGTTTGGCAGTGTAGTGTGGTCCATATTGATTATAACCATGTGAGCAACTCGTTTTCCAGTTATGTTTAAAAGCGTTATGAACACAAAACATTCTACTTCAAGTCAGCAGGTTCTTTTAATTTCATAATTCTGAAATTCCACCTCGAAATAAACATCCTTATTAAATTAAGCAACAACATCCACAATATGGTCAATTGCAAGAGAAGTAGAAAATAGTATAACGTATAATGCATTGAATGAGTAAGGCAAAGGCCAATACCGTGACTGAACACTTCCAAACTGACCACAGGCGAGAGGAACCTCTGACAGAGCAGCTCAAGAAATCGAAGCAGAAAAAGTTAATCACTCCAAAAAGGCTTACTCAACAGAAGGCATTTCAAAGAAATATCTTATACACACACAAACACACACCCACAAGTACAGTACAGTTCTCCATGAATTCACAGTGAAATTGTGTCAGTGCGGTTTCACTACCAACAGTGACACCAGCCAATTATAGCTGTGCCTTGCAGAGAGGTCCCTGATTGGACCTGGAGACACAGTTGCCATGGCTTCACGACCTGATTGGCCAATTGCGTTTCCAATGCTTGTGCTTGGTCTCTCTCTGTCTCTGCCCTCCCCTCAGCTGAGAGTTCCTCTTTCTTCATCTGTGCGGTTCCCTTTTCTCTGGGTCAGTCTGAGGCCTTAGTCGCCCCTCCCCTCCTCCTCCTGTCCCCGCCCCCTCTGCCCCTGCCCCGCCCCCGGGTGGGGCCGCCCTTAGCAGGTTTGGCCGTGGTGATGGTGATGCACTGGGAGTCCAGGAAGTCCAGCAGCTTGGTGGCACCCAGGCGGATTCCCTGGGCCCTGAGTCGGGCCTGCAGCTGGGACAGAACCAGTGGCTCGTACTGCAGGACCCGGCCGTACAGCTCCGGGTCCGACTGGATGAAGCAGCGCACCGCCTGCAGCTTCTGTGCATCCCGCGACACCGCCTGAGAGGCCGTCACCTCGTCGCTGTCCGAGTCGCCGTCGTCAGACAGGTGGCACAGCTCCGGATTGGACCTGTAACGGAGAGGTGGAGAGGTGTAGGTGACTGTCAGGTTACTCACTCCTGCCAAGAAGCACCTGTGTATATGGAGAACAGGGGAGACCGCTAACAGTGATAATGTTGCTGGGGTGAACTGGTACCCAGTAAGTATTGTTTGGTAGGCAGTGTTATTTGTGCGTGTGGTGACAGTGTTTTTGTGAATGTTGGTACTCTGTGACAGTACTTTGTGGGTGTGTTAGCACACAGTGACATGTGAATTTGTCTTTATGCAGTTTCCATTTGAGTGTGTAGTGGAACAGTGTTGTTTAGGTACATGCTGTGTACATACTGTGATAGTGCTGTATAGGTGTATGTTGGCTCACAGTGCTAGTGTTAGTGTGTGTGGCTATGCGTTGGTACTCTGTGACAGTGTTGTTTGGGCGGTCAGAGTGTGTGGCTATGCGCTGGTACTCTGTGACAGTGTTGTTTGGGCGGTCAGAGTGTGTGGCTATGCGTTGGTACTCTGTGAGAGTTGTTTGGGTTGTCAGAGTGTGTGGCTATGCGCTGGTACTCTGTGACAGTGTTGTTTGGGCGGTCAGAGCGTGTGGCTATGCGTTGGTACTCTGTGACAGTGTTGTTTGGGCGGTCAGAGCGTGTGGCTATGCGTTGGTACTCTGTGACAGTGTTGTTTGGGCGGTCAGAGTGTGTGGCTATGCGTTGGTACTCTGTGACAGTGTTGTTTGGGCGGTGAGAGTGTGTGGCTATGCGTTGGTACTCTGTGACAGTGTTGTTTGGGTTGTCAGAGTGTGCACAGTGCTCTGTGGCTATGCGTTAGCGTGCTGGAACAGCGCTCTGAGAGCAGACCTCACCTGTCCGAGTCTTCGCTGGCCGCAGTGGAAGAGGCCGTGGACCCCTGAGAGGCCGACAGCCGCTCCCCTTCCTCCTCACGCCCCGCTCCTTTCCGGGGGGAGTCCTTGGACCACACCCCCGCCACGGGTCTCTCCGGCTGCTTGAATGCCAGGGAGACAGAGCTGGGCTTCAGGGCGGGGTCTGCGGAGGGGCGAGGGGCGGAGCCCTCGTCCTCAGACTCAGAGGTCATCAGCTGGTGGGTGTACTGGTGGATCTCCTTCAGCTTCAGGACCATCTGGCGCTTGGGGAGCGGGCGCACCCCGAACCTGGGCAGGGGGGAGGAAACAGGTTTGTCAGCAGCATCAGAGGGCACGTGAGGCAGTCTGCTTAAAAACGCTCCCACCAAACATGGGAACATTGTGGGAAAATTCCCCCCACATACACCTACTGACCCCAGATCAGTTTAATCTCCCCCTCCCCAAATGATTGCACGGATTACGATTAGGTTCAGGTAAACTGAGGACATAAGTCCTGCACAAGAGTGACTAGTGAATGCTTTGTACATTCAACCAAATGCTTTCCCTGGGTTTATTTTTTGGAGGAAACAAATCTAGGAACTTTAGGGTGACCCATCTTTTGCTGTCAAGCGACAGGGGGCCTACCTGTTGAGCCGGTTCTTCAGTTCGGGGGTGTCCATGTCAGAGAACCCTGGCATGGGGGTGATGGGCACCAGCGGGCCTTTCTTACATGCTGCCACTGTGGGAGGGGCCAGGAGTTAAAAACAAGGTGAACATGGTCACCAGACTGCACATTTGGACAGCTATATACACACACACACACACAGACACACACACACACATGGATGTGTACATGTACATGTGTATATACACTACATGGCCAAAAGTATGTGGACACACCTCCTAATTATTGAGCTCAGGTGTTTCACAGCCACACTGATTGTTAACAGGTGCATAAAGTCAAGCACATAACCATGCAATCTCCATAGACAAACCTTGGAAGTAGAATGGGTCGTACTGGAGAGCTCAGTGACTTTAAACGTGGCACTGTCATAGGATGCCATCTTCACCACAAGTCAGTTTGTGAAATTTCTGTCCTGCTAGATTTGCCCCGGTCAACTGTAAGTGCTATTATTGTCAGATGGAAGTGTCTAGGAGCAACAACAGCTCAGCCATGAAGCGGTAGACCAAGGGGCCATCGAGTGCTGAAGCGCGTAGCACGTAAAAACCGCCTATCCTCTGTTGAATCACTCACTACAGTGTTCCAAACTGTCTCTGGCTGCAACAAGAGGACATTGGGAGCTTCAGGAAATGGGTTTCCATGGTCAAACAGCTGCACACAAGTCCAACATCACTATGCGCAATGCCAAGCGATGGCTGGAGTGGTGCAAAGCACACCGCCACTGGACTCTGGAGCAGTGGAAACGTGTTCTCTGGAGTGAAGAATCACGCTTCACTATCTGGCGGTCTGGTGGACGAATCTGGGTTTGGCAGATGCCAGGAGAGCGCTACCTACCAGAATTGTGGGCTAGGCCTCTTAGTTCCAGTGAAGGGTAACATTAATGCTATAGCATACAAAGATATTTTAGACAATTGTATGCTTCCAACTTTGCGGCAACAGTTTGGGGAAGGCCCTTTTCTATTCCAGCATGACTGTGCCCCTGTGCACAAAGCAACCTCCATAAAGACATGGTTTGACGAGTTTGGTGTGGAGGAACTCCGGTGTCCTGCACAGAGCCCTGACCTCAACCCCACTGAACACCTTTGGGATGAATTAGAACGCCGACTGCAAGCCAGGCCTTCTTGTCCAACATCAGTGCCTGACCTCACAAATGCTCTTTTGGCTAAATTGGCACAAATTCCCACAGACACACAAAATCTTGTGGAAAGCCTTCCCAGAAGAGTGGAGGCTGTTATAACTGCAAAGGGGGGAGGGGGCGCTCCATATTAATGCCCACGGTTTTGGAATGGGATGTCCAATAAGCTCATATAGGTGTGATGGTCAGGTGTCCACATACCTTTGGCCATATAGTGTATATGGATGTGTATCTGTATAGGTACAGTCTATGTGTACACATGTATGTATGTGTTACCTTACATATTTACACTACTCTCATTTAGCAGACGCTCTTAAAGAGACCTGCATAGGTTACAGTTTTACTTATTATCTATTTATACAGCTGGATACTTACTGAGGCTATTTTGGTTTAAGCACTTTTATCGAGGACACAACAGCAGCGCCCCAGTGGGGAACTGAACCAACAACCTTTCGGTTACCAGCCCTGCTCTTTACTACTTCCACCACACTATGTTTATGTATATGTATTATGTGTGGTGTAGTGGCAAAGGAATGCGACTTGGGAGCTGGAGCTTGGTTTCGTTTTTTGGGCGTTTCAAGGTTGTGTCCGTTGAGGTAACAGAGTGTGCGGTATGAACAGACAGAGTGAGAGGTAATGAACAGGTAATGAACAGTGTGAGGCAATACCTGGCGTCTTTAGTTCCTTTACTCTCTTTGTGAGGGCTGTTGAGGCCACCCTCTGAGAGAGAGGAAGGCTCACCCTCTCCTCCTCCTCTCCCTCCCAGTCATCCCAGATCTTGGAGTCCAGCAGGCTGGTGTGGGGGTTGCTGCGCTCGTGGGGGGGTGAGGGGGGCGGGGGAGGTGTTCGGATGTCCTGTGCCCCATTCTCTCCTGCTCCCCGCTCGGGTGGACTGACCCCTGTGCTGGAGTCCAGCCTCAGACTGAAGCGGGGCGCTAGCCCCTGCATCTCACAGAGCCCCCACGAGTCGTCAAACGCCATGGGCGGGTCCATCGTGCCGAAGCTCTGCTGAAGGAAAGACTGCGCTTCCTCCACCTCCTTCTCCTCCTCCTCCATAATCTCTTCCTCCTTCTTTACCTCTGTTCTTCCTTCCATCCTCTCTCCCTCCTTCTCCTCCTCGGTTCTTCCTTTACTCCTCTCTCCCTCCCTCTCCTTCTGTTGTGAAACCGCTCCCCCTTCGGGACTGTGGAAGTGCCTCGACTCTGCGGACAGCCTGCGTTGCTCTGGCAACCCCCGGCCCCGCCCCCCGGCGCCCGTGTCTTTCTGCGGAGACGGGGAGGAGTCTGAGAGGGACAGGCACAGCGACACCTGACCCCTCCTGCGCGGGCTCTCCCCTGAGCTGGACCTGCCTTTGCTCTGCGGGGACTCTAGGAGGCGCTCTTGCTCACAGAGGGCCGAGGAGCTCCTGGAGGCCTGAGGGGGGAGAGGGGTGCTGCTGGCGGGCGGGGGGACGCCGTGGGACAGTGTCCCGTTCAGGAGGGACCCTCTGGCCGTACCTGAGCGTCTGGGCTGGGAGGAAGGGGCTGTGAATATGGGGGAGCGCTCACTGCTGCGCTCATCTGAGGCGTCACTCTCGTGGTTTAAGGCGCAGCTGGGGTTGCGGACGCTGCCGCCGGCCGGTCTCCGCCCGGGCCCCACCGTGCCCACAGCGCTGCGCCGGACTTGGGAGGGGCTCTGAGACGCACCAGCAGGCTCGGCGACGGCCGAGGCCTCCCCCGAGGAGGAAGAGGAGGAGGAAGATTGAGACTTGCCGGGGGCGGACTCCTCCCTGGGGAAGAGCCGGGTGCGGCGCATGCTTTGGTGTGTCTGAGTGCCGGCCCCCCGCGTGGCCCGGCCGGGCGGCTCCGGCGTCCCCGGGATCAGCCAGGACATTTCGGCCGAGCCGTCGGCCTCCACCGTGCACCCGCCCGCCGAATCCCGGGAGGTGGGGGCCTGGGAGGTGCCACCGGGCAGAGGGGGGGCACTCCTCCGCACAGCCGGGCTCCCGGCATCCCCGTCGCACTCCTCTCCCGAATCCGAGAGCACGATCAGCTCCGGTTCGGGCCGGTCGGGGCTGGATCGCCGACCCTGGCTCTCCCGTTTCACATCGCGGCTGGGGAGGGGCGAGCGCTCCGGCGAGCGGTGCGTCTGGCTGTACCGGCCCCTCAGACCCCCGGCGACGAACGAGGCCCCGCCCGCCTCTCCCGGGGACAGCCCCGCGCTGGGGAGGAGGGGCGGGCTGACGGACAGGTCGATGACGTCCGCTTCGCTGTGGGACGACTGGAGCCGAGACCCTGTACCACACAGGGGGCTGCAGGCCCCCAAACCCCCTCCCCTGGAGCCCCCCGCCCCGGCCGGCTGGGACCGCCGGGCACTCTGCTGGGAGGGCTCCATGTACTCGCCCCAGGGCTCAGAGAACAGGCGGTTGTAGCTCCTGTCCAGGCTGGTGTCGGCCTTGTGGCCCAGGCTGGGCTGGGACGCCCCATCCGGTCCCCTGCCGGCCTGGTCCATCCCCTCATCTGCCACCTGACTGGTGCTGACCCCTCCTCCATGTGTGCTGGAGATGTTGCTATGGAAATGTGAGGTCAGACCTGTGTCTGCCTCCTCTCTTGCTGTATCTGTAATCGGCTCCTTGGTCCTGACGCAGGAAAACTGGCTTTGTAACACCTCAGCTCCCTTCTCTCTCCCTGCTCCCTCCTCCTGCTCATCATCAGCCTCTGTGCCAGCACTCCCTCCCTCTCCCTCCTTCTCCTCCTCTCTGCTTTCTTCCTCCTCCTCTCTGCTCTCCTCCTCCTCCTCTCTGCTGTCTTCCTCTCCCTCTCTCCCAGACTCCATCTTCCTCTGCGTGGCTGCGAACTGGTAGATCTCCACCAGCTCGTCCTCGTCCACCTTCTCCTCCCCCAGGTCCTCCCCATCTCCGAGAGCGAGCCCGTCTCCCACGCCCTCTCCACCTCCCTCCACCCCCGCCCCTCCCCCCTCTCCTCCTCCACCCCCCTCTTCCTCCCCTTCCTCCTCCTCTTCCTCCCACATGGAACGCAGCAGCTCCAGGAAGTTCTGCTCCCCGCGGTTCTCCTCCTCGTTCTCCTCCTGCTCCCGAAATTCCACCCACGACTCCGCTGCAACTCCCCCCGGACAGCGCAAACACAGCTGCTCCAGCTCAGGGAGACCCAGCCTGGAGACCAAACACCAACACGTGTACATAAATACACTTATACGCATATTATATATATATATATATATATATATATATATATATATATATATATATATATATATATATATATACATACACACACATACATATACACACAGGCATACATGCACATATGCACATACACACACACAAAGCATAAGGCTCATTTGCAAAACCTCTAAAAATTGCATTAGTTGGTACAGCGCTGTGGGCTTTTCACTTTACAGTTAACGTCATCTACCCCAGCCGTTAAAATTCAACCCTGTCCCTTGCAGGTAGCAGCTCAATCCCATTCTGAGCTGGACTGCAGGCTTTATTCATGGTAACCGGTTGTTTGATCAGCGCATTGTGGAAACGGACAGCGCCCCCTGGGGGAGCGGCAGTCACATGACGGACCTGACAGCCAGCTCCTGGACGTGTGGCACCAGCGTGGGCGTGAGGGGGCAGTGGGCGGTGTAGAGGAACTGCAGCAGGGCGTGTGCCGCCCCGGGGGGCACCTCGCCCAGCAACACCCGCTGGGCGCTGGCCATGCCCTCCTCCTGGACTCCAAAGCCAGAGTCGTGCACCTGAGGAACAACACATACACAGGGGATCACACCTACCTTACTGACACACACGTATACACACACACAGGGTCACATCTACCTCACTGACACACACGTACACACACACACAGCGGATCACACCTACCTTACTGACACTACACCCATACACATACACGCACAACCAGGGTACCCTCCATCCCACTGACACTACACCCATACACATACACTCAGCGGATGACACCTAGCTTGCTGACACACACGTACACTCACACACAGGATCGCATCTACCTCACTGACACTACACCCATACACATACACTCAGGGGATCACACCTACCTTACTGACACACACGTATACACACACACAGGATCGCATCTACCTTACTGACACTACACCCATACACATACACACACAACCAGGGTACCTTCCACCCCACTGATACAGACGCAGGAGCATGCATTTCGCTGACACACTCACATGGTTGCATCTACCTCACTGACATTCAGACACTCACACACACACTTCTTATCTGTCTTTGTGGTTTTATTCCATACTGTGTTACACATAACGCAATGTCCCTGTAAATGTGTACGTCCTTTCCATGGCATTTACGTCACTCAAACAAACAAAATTAGAAATCACAAATGTACAAATAAACCGTCAAAGGCGCGCACCCACCATCTGGACCAGCAGGGGGCAGCGGGCGTACAGCATGAAGGAGTGGGCGAAGAAGACCTCGCCGCTGTCTACCTGCAGCTGGACGTCACTCAGCTGCGGGTTGTTGACCATGCTGCTCAGGTCTGCGGCCAGCCTGGACAGCGCCACCTGCTGGGGCTGGTGTGCAAATGCAACGGCACGTAGTTAGAGGTATGGGAGGGAGAGAGAGAGGTAGAGGAGGAGGAGGAGGAGGTGGAGAGGCACTCTTACTGCGCTGTCAGTGGCCACTGCAGGCTCTGTGCTCTCCGGGACGAAGCCGCTGAGATGAAGGTCGGCCACGCTGGCCTCTTTATCTGTGGGAAGGGGAGGGAAAAAGCACGGTAATATTTTAAGGCTTCAGTCTGGGCTGAATTTCACAACCGTGGAGCACAATAGCAACCGTAGGCCTGTCCTGGTTTACTTACGGTCAGTGTTCTTCACCTGATATCTGTTCCTGGTGTGTTGTACATGTCTGTGCCTCTGAGAGCATGTGTGTGTGTCCCTGTATTGTGCATGTCTGTGACTGTGTGGATGTGAGTGTGTGTGTGTGTGTGTGTGTGTGTGTGTGTGTGTGAGCGTGTGAGTGTGAGAGTGTGAGAGTGTGAGAGTGTGAGAGTGTGAGAGTGTGAGAGTGTGTGAGTGTGTGAGTGTGTGAGTGTGTGAGTGTGTGAGAGTGCGTGTGTGTGAGAGTGCGTGTGTGTGAGAGTGTGTGTGTGTGTGTGTGTGTGTGTGTGAGCGTGTGAGAGTGTGAGAGTGTGAGAGTGTGTGAGTGTGTGAGTGTGTGTGTGTGTGAGTGTGAGCGTGTGAGCGTGTGAGCGTCTGTCCGTCTGTGAGTATGTGTGTGCCCGTCAGTGTATGTGGGGGGACTCACCCTGTGTGGGGCCTCGGGTGTAACCCCACTGGGTGAGGGTCATGCCCTCCTCTGCCAGCTCCATCAGGTCACACAGGGTCTGACTGCCCACCCGGGGGCTGGGGGACACGGAGCTGGGGTCACCGTCCTTGCGGGAGAGCTCCACCGAGGGCGTCAGTGGGGCCGGGACAGGGCCGGCCACACTCTGCTTCTCCTGCTGGGGTGGACAGGAGAGAGCAGGGTGAGAGAGGGAGAGAGATGGAGACAGAGACAGAGACAGAAAGACAGCAAAGCATCGACCACACAGACAGGGACCGGCAGATAAGGAGACAACAGTGTGGCGTGGTGGTAAGGAGCAGGGCTCATAACCGGAAGGTTGCCGGTTCGATTCCACGCTAGGGCACTGCTGTTGTACCCTTGGGCAAGGTACTTAACCCACAATTGCCTCAGTACATATCCAGCTGTATAGATGGATAGAACAGTAACCTACTGTAAGTAAGTCGCTCTGGAGAAGAGCGAGCGTCTGCTAAATGATGACAACGTAATGTAATGAGACAGGCGAAAGGGATGTTAACAGCAGGCAGAGGTGGCACCGCGTGGAAAGGGTTCGAGCGAGAGTATACGAGGGAGACGGAGGCTCTCACCGTGGTCGACACCCAGGGCTCGATGGGCGGACTGAGCTCCGGGGTGTAGTACTCCTGCACTGAGCTCGCTCCTCCGTCCCGCAGCGCACTCTTCTGCCACAGGGGGGCAGCACCATCCCAACCCGGGAGGGAGCTGGTGCGGTAGGCGGGAGTCGGCGGGGTGGGAGGCCGCGCGCGGAGCAGCAGGGCCGCGACTCTGTCCTGCAGCCGGGCGAGGGCGGCACCGGGGTCCTGCACGAGGAGGAGAGGGGGCGGCGTGGGGGGATCCCCTTTTTTCTTCTTCTTCTTTCCGCGCCTCTTCCCTGCAGAGCGGAGCAGGAGGGGCAGTCAGTCACACTGCACACATTCTGCTGCACCAGTGCAGAGCTTCATAAAGCTGCATGACAACATATTAAGATCAGGTTTTGGGGAAAGTGAACCATACTGGCAAGAAGGTTGCTGGTTCAATTCCCTGCTGGGGCACTGCTGCTGTACCTTAGGGCAAGGTACGTAACCCACAGTTGCCTCAGTTAAATATCCAGCCGTATAAACGGGTAACATATATAATTTGTAACCTCTCTAAGTTGCGCTGCATAAAAGCGTCTGCTAAATGGCAATAATGTAAAGCAATGTAATGAAACTAAATCTGGAACTTCCACTGTGTTTCAGCAACGCTGGGCTTTTGTCGCTGTCTGTGCCGTATGTCAGAGAGCGCACTTCAGAGACGAAAGAGAGCACCCCCTGCGGCTCGAGCTGCAGGGATTCAGGAGAGCGCCGGCATTTTTCTGCACCTGCATCAGACCTCCAGCGCAGGTCTGCAGCAGCAGCAGGAGCAGGAGCAGGAGCAGCGGGAGGAGCAGTCAGCAGGGCCTCCCTCTCCAGCTCCCTCTCCTTCTCTTTCTGCTCCTCCATGGAGCGCGAAAGGGCCAGCGCCACCATGGTGTCCTCATCCATGGGCGGAGCCTTTTTCCTCTGCTTCTTCCTGGGCGGCCGGTTCGGGTCCGATAAGGCCCTCCTCTTCGAACCTGCTGCCGGGGGCCTGGATAATGGAGGGGTACAAAGTAATCACCACAGAATATAATTGCTATAATCCTCTAATAAAAGACTTAAATGGAAACAAGTGCAAATGTAACGGGTGGTATCTTGCGTTGTGTTTTTAATATAATGTTACGTGGGTCGGCGAGCGAGCGAGTGAGTTTCGAACTGAGGTTCTTACTGCTCGCTGCCAACCCCTTAAAGCCAGCGTCGTTGCCAGTTGAGCTAAAGGCAAATTGCCGTTAGCCTGTCGGCGACAACGCTACTTAACCAGGTCTCAGGGGGAGTGACGTAGCCGCTGCAACCACTCGGCTACCTGCTACCCGCTACCTAAGGCTTTACGCATCACTTCAGCTCTGCTACACAAACGTGCTCACAACTGACTGTGCAGGTGAGGTGGAGGTCAAAAGGTCAAAAAACTTTTTGATAGAAACTGTGCTTTGCAATACAAACACAAAGATTTAGTGTTTAATGTCTGATTTTCCTCTCATGAAAGAAGATACATGCAAAGAACACTACATACACATTAGGAAGAGAAAATCTTCAGGTTGCGGTAGCTAGACTAACAGAAACAGTACTTCATCTTCGGCCATGGGGTTGATCTGAATTTCCTCTTTGTCTACCAGACATGTGCTGTCTATTATGGAGACGGCTGTTCTCCCTGTAGCTTCTTAATATTCTTCTCTAACACACTGGGCTGCAGTCTTGCATGGGTCTATGTTCTCTACTACAATGAGTTGTGGTCACTTGCAGTCCTAGATGTTCATGTAATCCATGCTGGTCTATGGTCATGCACAGTTCTACCTGTTCTCTAATGCAATGGGTCACGGATATTCATGGTTCTACATATTTATGTATTCTACCGTGGGCCGTGGTCATTCACTGTTGTGCATGTTCTGTAACACACTGAGCTGCAATCACTCTTGGTTCCACATGTTCATGTACTCCGGACTGGATCAGACACGGTTCTATATGTTCTAGAACACATTGGGCTGCGGTCATTTGCGGTTGTGCGTATTCTCTACCACACTCAGCCACGGTCACCCACAGTTCTACACAATTACATTACATTACATGGTCCTACACCTTCTCTAACACACTGATCCATGGTCACTGATGGTTTTGCATGTTCTCTAACACACCGGTCTGCGGTCATTTGCGGTTCTGTATGTTCTGTGGCACGCCGAGCCGCGGTCACTCACGGTTGGCCCGCGGCGCTGTCGCTGGCGGTCTCGGCGGCCTGCCTCTGCAGGGCCTGCAGCAGCAGGGCAGGGGGCACGCCCATGTCTGCGGAGCAGCGCTTCAGGTGGGCGGCCCGGCTCTTCTGGGACTTGAACCCCTTCCCACAGATGGGGCACTCGGGTACCGCGGGCGGGGCCGGGGGGCGTGGCCCGCTGTCCTCGCTCTGGTCCAGACACCTTGGGACGGCAGAGAGGGCGCGTTCGCCAGTCACACAGGGGTCAACACACTGCACACGGCTCTGATCTCACACTCCCTGTTACAGATTACAAGCTACGGTGAAGACACACTGATCTGTCATTGTGGCTGTGATGAAGAGACCTGTTGTACACATATGTAATGACAATTAACAGGCAGACATTTTGGTTGTGATGAATTATATGGTGATGCATACGTAGAGATCACAGCTGTGATGAAGACACAGGAACTCAGACCTGCTGTACGCACTCATATAGACGCATATACACAGAGGGGACGCGGGGGCTCTGACCTGTTCATGTGCTGGGAGCGGCGTTCGGCGGTCATGGCCGACAGGTCCCTCTGGCAGAGCTGGCAGAAGAACAGGCCCGCCTCCTCCAGGTCCACCGGCTGCACCTCCACCTGCGCCTCCCTGTCCATCTCCTGCTGCAGCCTGAGGGCCAGGGCCTCGTCCCCCTGGGGCCCCTGAGGAGGGCCTGCTGTCTCACACGCACACACACACATGCGCGCAAGCACACACACACACGCACACATACACACACGCGCACACACACACACACGCACGCACACACACACGCACACACACACGCACACACACACACACACACGCACACACACACGCACGCACGCGCACACACACACACACACACACACACACACGCATAAACAGATACAGAAACACACACACAATCCAAATAAAAAGCTGGTATCAGGTCATTTACAAGGGTCTGCTCCAAAGCCTGACCATGGATGATGAAACGTTTCCTTTCCCGCTGAGAGGGCAAGGCTGAATCACCCTCACCTCCTTCTTTTTCACCTTTCTCCTTTGTATGTCCTGCTACAGTGTGGCTCTGTGTGTGAACTGTGACCCGAGTGAAGGGGAAACACCTTACAAAAACAATGAGGGAACTAGCACTATGAGTGCCGTGAATGTGTACTTTGAGCTGTTTCAGGATTTTCTAGAAGTTGCCCGCTGGTGGCTCCCTCTCTGTACAGTTTCTGCTTCCAATAAAACCTCGAATGGCTCAAACTGCTATGTATCCGGAGTGCTTTCGCCATCCTTGGAAAATGAGATATTTTTAAACAGTCTTAACTTGTTATTAACCCTATCTGTATCTGATAAGGGGCACAGATTTAGCACAAAGACGTATACCCGAGTGCAGAATATCAGCCACCAAAACTTCCCCTCATGTGAAGGCAGCCCATTTTATTAATTAAGAAGGACACTATCTTTAACTTCCTAATGGACATTAGGAATGTGGACGCCAACGTACCAGGATGGAAATGGTAAGGAGGTCTCACCGTTTCGTGACGACGGGACGGCAGCATGGTCAGTGCCCGGGCTCGATCTCTCGGGCTGTGCAGTCTCCGCGCGCGCCAGCTTCTTTGGACTGACCCACTTAAACTGCTGCATCCTGCGCAGCACCTTCTCCTTAACCCCCAACCCCCGCACGACCCCGTTCTGACTCTGACTCCCCTGCAAACCCGCCGGCCCGTCCTCCTTCGGGCCCGGCGCGGAGGGCACGGTTGCCTGGGAAACAGAGCGAACATCCCGTCCTCCGTCGCACCGCGCGCGGGACGGAGGGTCCAGCTGTCTCCGCGCGTCGGGTTCCGCCTCGTTCTTCGGCTTCCTCTTTTTCGCTAAGCTTTTGCTTTGGGACGGCGCAGGACGGGGGCTCTGCGTCAGCCTTTGGCTGCCCTCCTCCCTTTTGGCGGTGTCCTTGCGGACCCTCTTGAGAAGCTTCGAGCAGAGGTCCGCGAACTCCGGGTCGGAGTCGTCCATCCCGAGCCCGGTTCTGACTCTCACCCCCCGCTTGCGCCCCGCGCGTCAACGCCGACTTTCACGCATCACCGATCCGCTGCTCAGTTCCGAGTGACTGAACGGTGCCCCACCTGAGGAACCAGGTGTAACGAAACTGAGTCAGAACCGCTCGAATGAAGGATAACCAACAAGCAATGGGTAACAGTAAGCAAATACTCCATATTCTCATATCCCTCATACTACAGCCACTGCTGGGATCACACAACCTGCTAGCTAGGGTAGCTAACGGTAGCAAAGGGAAATTGAACAATGTACTGCTACAGACAGAAAATATACATATACTTATCACTGGCACTTGTTATTCATGCACAGGAGGTGTGTGGTAGCTAGCTTGCTAATATTGTATTTCCTTTGTTCAGCAATCTAGCAGATAGACATTTGTGCATCTCATCTAGCTAGCTGCTGCTATCCGCTTTCAGTGGCTGTAATTACATTTCGGTATAAAAAAAAAAATCCTTGCACTCAGAACTGTCACACACTTTGACTAGCAAGGTCGGTCGCTAGAATACCTAACGTTACACTGTAGTACACATTGTACAGTGTGTCTATAATAGTTACATTATACACATTATAGACTAACTGTTATCAACCAAACGTCAGCTAGCAAATGTAAAATCAGCAAGAAATTAGTCAGCGAGTTACAAAACGTTGACGGTCTGTGAGTGCAACGACAACCGTGCCACCGGAAAACTTAGCCTGCGGTTGAAAATTAAGCCCATGTACGATAGCGATTAATAAAAAAGACAAAGATACATTTTACACAATTCAAACACTCACCCTCAACCGCTTTTGCTTCCCATTTCCTGTCACGTGATCTGCGTCTGCGTCGACGCGCGAAATAATAATCACGTGGCAGTGGTTTACATTGAAATACTTTGCAGCAGATGCAACGTTGACTTCACCACTTAGTACCAAAAAACTCAGAACCTGATCTGCAGTATAAATTGTACTGGAAGGTGGCTCCTGACATCGATAACATTACAGAAAAAACTTAGCTTGCTATGTCTGTGCCATTTTAATATGTATGGTTCATGTAATGTCCAACACGTTAAAAGTATTTCTACTGGAAGTGGTACGCGCACGCAGAGGACAATCCCGGTGTACTGCAGGTTTACAGAGTAAAGAAAACTTGAATATGCCTGCTGATGCAACCAGAATTTTGTATTTCATTAGAAATTAAATTTATATATGAATTTAATTTTATTTATTTGTACAATCGGAGAACAGTGCCGTGTTTTCATTGAGTATTACTCTGGTTTAATGGAATTCGTGTGCTGAATTAAAGTTTTCAATGAGTCGATTAAGGAAAGGCCGATGTTGTTTTGGCAGCCACTTGTTTCCTTGTATCGACGATGTGTTACGTCTATGAGAAAAACGACAACAATCAGCATTTGAATTCTCAAACATTAGGCCTTAGGGACTCAGTCGCGCAGTTATTGACCTGTTGTGTCAGCTCTATGAAAGCTGGCAACAGTTTTTTTTTTAAATCTTAGAATATTTATTTATTAATACACTCATATTTGATTAATGGCTGTATAAGTAGTTAATTAAATCTTAAGCCTTTTACAGTCCACATCCAGCCGTGTACTCTGGTGTGGCTGATGTCATCAAATCAAGATTTACTGAGCTCAGAATACTTATTAGATCTGATACAACGTTACAGTTACTCGCTATAAATCTCTTTGCGAGTAACATTCATATTTGGAGGCCTGTTCGTGCAAAAAGAGACGACAGGAAGTGTATTTCTGAGCATATTTTGTTAATATTTAATTTAATCTGAAATACAACGGCACTGAGACATCCATATATGTTAAATACTCCCCAAAGTCTTATGTCATTGTTCTTCCAGTCTAGTGTAATGTATAAATCATTCTGTTAAAGGAGGCTGAAGGAGAGAGCACAGGGTCAAAACTTTTTATTAAGTTTGCCCCACCATCACTTGCAGAAATGTGTCAGTCACTCTTTCATTGCAGTTGATGTACAACTTAAAACTCATCTGTTCAAGCTGAATCTGTAGCCCACCTGTAGCATACCTAGCCTCCCTGTCTATGTCTATTTATCATATAGATTGTTATTTTAATAATAATAAAAAAAAACTCCACACTAGCCTAGCACTTAACTTTGTATCTTACTGGCCTCTTGTAATACCTTATCTACTCTTAGTATAGTGATGCACTTATTTGTAAGTCGCTCTGGGTGAGAAATGATATGATAATGTACACATATACACTATATGGACAAGAGTATTTGGCCACACATGTTTTTCAGGGTTTGGGCTAGGCCCCTTATCTCCAGTGAAGGGCAATCTTACTGGGGCAATCTTACTGCTTCAGCATACCAAGACATTTTGGACAATGCTACGCTTCCAATTTTGTGGCAACAGTTTGGGGAAGGCCCTTTTCTATTCCAACATGACTGTGCCCCATTGCACAAAGCAAGGACTATAAAGACATGGTTTGATGAGTTGGGTGTGGAAGAACTTGACTGCCCCGCACAGAGCCCTGACCTCAACCTCATCGAGCACCTTTGGGATGAACTAGAACGGAGATTGCGAGCCAGGCCTTCTTGTCCAACATCAGTGCCTGACCTCATAAATGCTCTACGGAATGAATGGGCACAAATTCCCACAGAACACTCCAAAATCTTGTGGAAAGCCTTCCAAGAAGGGTGGAAGCTGTTATAGCTGCAAAAGGGGGACCAACTCCATATTAAAGTATATGTATTTGAATACAATGTCATTACAATGTAATGGTCAGGCATGATACACACTATATGGACAAAAGTAACATATATTTATACTGAAGAGGTCCGACATCTCCGGGGGGGTCCCAGAACGTCTCTGATATAATTTCCAAAATCTGTCCTGTCAGCCATGCATCGTGTGTAATTGGTACTTGCCGTTCTCGCCATGTGGAACAGGGGGGTAGGACGCCGGCTGCTGTGTCATCCCAACCCATGCGAGCATGACGGTCAGCGAGGGTCTCTGTCGGTGCTGCTCTGGCTGCTCCCTCGGCCACGACATCACTGTGCTCCAGGCGCAACACAGAAAGGGGTTTCTGTGCACTACAGTACTCTGTACTGCAAATGGGAACTGAACCCCGGTCCATAGTCTGCCTCATCACTGCTGCATCAACAAATCAACCCATCTATAGCGTCACACACATATAAATGAATAAATATTAGCAGCTTTAATACTCATTAAGCAGTTAGCTGCTTATCTTAAAATAGGAAACAAGAATATTTCATTGGTAATACGCTTGATATAACGCTAACTACACACCTAGGGGTTGCACAAAGTAGGCTGGAACTTAGCTATGTGTCTAGTGGCATGCTTCTTCGCCTCACTGAAACATCCTCTGAAACAAGCCACTGCAAAGTTTTATATAAAAGTTACATATATGTATGCCATTCATGCAGCCCAACAGCCATCAATTCCAGCCCTACATCTTAAAAGCAATTTAGTAGCCGCTTAGTGCAGAACATATATTTAAGAAATAGAAAGAAACCTTTCCTGTGCTCATAGCTGTAACTATGCCATCAAGAATGGTCAAGGCTCAAGTTGAGACATCATGGGGTGAACACTTTACATGGGTGAACTAGGGGATTCCTGCTGCTTAGTAAATGCAGACCAGTGGTTCACTCCTCTTTCATAATAGCAAGACAATGCAATCACGGGAAGTGGTGACATTTCCAACAGTTCTGACTGATTATTTACCCCTCCCCACCGCATTCCTTTGTAAGTTTTCCAAGTGTGGAGTAGCCTTATGGTCTTTTTCTAGCAGTAATGATAATGGGATTAAGCTCTACTAAACTACACGGGCTGTTTTCGCCTTCTGTGTAGTCACTACTGTTTTTAAGAGGACATTCTGTCACATTAAAATAAAGTGTGAGCCCAACACGCCCCCCCCCCCCCCCCCCCCCCAAAATAAAAAAAAAAAAAAAAAATTCACTCCTTTCTCTCACTGACAGTGGGTTCTCACTGCGGTGCATTCCTGCGAAATCAAACCGGGCCGGGTTTCATCCGAACGAGATGTCGACACACTGAAGCAATCGCAGCTGTCCGTCACAACGCTTTTCACCCGGGTCTTATTTTCGTGAATTCTGCACCATCAGAAACCGCGGAGCACGCGATGGCCACAGCATTCCTGTCAAGTGCTTCCAGGCCTGTTTCTGAAAGCTCCCCCCAAGTCTCACTCACAAAGAATCAACACAGAGCTGTCTGTTGCACACAGTTTATTTAACAATATGGTATATAAGTAAGAAATGAGTTTTTTTACCAGTTTATACAATGATTTATTTCTTTTTTCCTTATATTTATAGTATTTTGTTTAATAACTTGCATGATTTACATTAGAGAAAAAGTTCACCCTCAATTCAAGTTTTGTGTAAGAGGAACGAGGATTGGTAGCAAAACTCCCTTTCTCTACTCAAATCAGCAGTCAGTGATCACCTCTCCTGCTCATCTTAGGGATCAATTCTTCTTTTTACATATAGGAAATTTCAGAGAATTCAAAGGAGAAACAAAGCAACAATTTTCTACATCTGCAAGACAGAAATTCTGGTTCCAAGCCAGTGAGATGTCTGTGCTGAATGAATCTGAAGGTTTTGTTTTTGTTCATGGTTTGTCTGGTGTATGTGTGTGAGTGTTGAGTGTGTGAGCAATAGTCTAGTTTCTATCTATACAAATGAACACTTCTCCTCACGTGGACTTCGATATCAGGAAAGAAAAGGAATTCCCCCAGAATGCACATCTTTCTGAAAAATGGTACAACGTCAGAATGCATTTGCCAGGAATGAGGAGAGAGAAGAGAAAACCTGGTCTAATTTCCAGACAAATTATTTTACAGTTTCTCAACACAAAAAAATGCTTTAAAGTTTGCAAAGGTACAAAATAAAAAGTATGAATAATATAATGAAATAGTTTTGTAAATTTTCTTTAAAAAAAAGGCATGAATTCATACCAGAAAACAATGCAAAAAGAAAAAAAAATAATAAAACAACAAAAACACAGGGACCGTACCTGGTCCGAACCAAAAAATATATTCTTTGTGATTTATTCTTTTTTCTTTAAACAGCATTTTTTTAATCCCTCGACTTCTAGGAAGAAATAGCAGTCCACTGGGAAACACATTAGCATTCCCTCGCATTGTTGAATTTTTTTTAATTCTTTTTTTTTTTTTTTAAATTTGCTTTCAACTTTTTACATGTCAGTACAAAAAGTTCTCAGAGAAAAACACGAAGAGGGGCCCAGAAAAGGGGGTTGGGGCGGGGAGAGAGCGAGTGTTTTGTCCGGAAATGCTACAATCCTTCCACAAACTTCTCCAGCGTGTCCCCCGTGGTGTCGCCCACCATGCCTAAGTCACTGGCCAGCCCGCCACGGCCCGGCGTGTTCAGCTGCGGCAGCATGGCGCTCTGCTCGGGTGCGCCCAAGTGTCCCTGCTCCATGGAGTTGGGCATGGGCGTGGCCAGGCCGGGGTGGGGCGAGCCGGAGTGGGGGGGCGGGGCGTGCTGCGGGGAGGGCTGGGGCTGTATCCGGGGGGAGGGGCTGGAATGTGGCGGCAGCGCCTGCTGCTGTTGTTGCGAGGGCGGGCAGGGGGACTGCACGGGCGCGGGCGAGCGCACCTGGTTGCCGAGCGCCGTGGCCATGGGCTGGCCGGGCAGGTGCGCCCCCTGGGGCTGGCCGGAGAGCATGTGCGTCTGGGGGCTCATGGGGCTGGGCTGGGCCGGGGAGCCCATCTGGGGCTTCAGCCCCGCCTGCTGCTGCTGTTGCTGCTGCTGCTGCTGCTGTTGCTGCTGCTGCTGGAGAATGCGCTGGTGTAGGAGGTTCTGAGACCCGTCCAGGCCCATCTGCGCCATCGGGGGGAGCTGCCCCATGGGCCCGCTGCCGCCCTGCTGCATGGCCAGCTGCTGCATGCGGAGCTGCGAGTAGCTAGCCGCCGCGCCGCCCTGTCCCTGGGGGAACTGGCCATGCGTCTGAGGCATGCCGCCCTGCTGCTGCTGCTGCTGTTGCTGCTGCTGCTGCCGCGCCAGGAGCTGCCGGCGGTACATCTCCTGGAGCTGAGGGTTGGGGTTGTGCCCGGGGTTCATCAGCTGCCCCTGCGGCCCCATGGGGCCCATGCCCTGGGGCGGGGCCTGCTGGGGCTGCTGGGGGGGCATTCCGGGCCGCTGCACGGCCCCCGCCTGCATGGGGGCCAGGCCCTGCAGCCCGGGCTGGGCCCCGTGCATGCCCTGCTGCTGCTGCTGCTGCTGCTGCGGGGGCTGGCCCTGGTTGGCCTGGTACTTGGCGGTCCGCTGCTTGATGAAGGCGGCCATGAGCTGGGGGTTGGCCTTGAGGATGTTGAGCACCTGCTGCTGCTGCTGCGGCGAGCTGGGCGACTTGAGCGTGCGCAGCAGGTCCTGCAGCGCCGTGGGGGCGATGGCGCCGGGGCCCCCCCTCTGCTGCGCCTGCTGCGAGGGGCCCTGGCCCACGCCCGGCATGCGGGGCTGCTGCTGCTGCTGCTGCATCATGGGCCGCTGCATGGTCATGGCCTGCTGCTGGGCCGGCTGGGGGCCCTGGGGCTGCTGCGGGGCCATGGAGGCCTGCAGAGGGGGGCCCTGTGGCTGCTGGGCCTGGGCGGCCTGCATGGGCCCCTGGGGGCCCCCGGGCCACTGGCCGGGCTGCATGGCCTGCATGACCGGCGGGCCCCGGGGCCCCACGTGCATGCCTGCCTGCATGGGGCCCACCATGCGCTGCTGGTGGCCCATGGGAAGGCCGTTCATGTTGACGCGGTAGCTCTGGTGCTGCTGCTGGGCTTGTGCCACCCGCTCGATGTGCTGCGCCATCTTGACGGCGGCCAGCGGGGGCTGTGGCTGCGGCTGCGGCGGGGGCTGCGCCGGCTGCGGGGGCGGGGGCAGGGGCGACTGCTGCTGGTGCAGGGGCGAGGCCTGTGGGCCCGGCTTGCCCTGGGAGGCGGGCGGGGGCGGCTGGCCGCCCCGCTGGGCGTTGGGGAATGCGGGTGGCATGACGCCCGCGCCGGGAGTCTGCGGCTGGGCCGGGGCGGGCTGCGGCGTCTGTGGCGTGTTGGGCTGCTGGTGCGAGGTGGGCGTGGTGGGCGCGGCCGGCGGGGGTGGGGACGGCAGGCTCTGCGGCATGCCCCGGCCCTGCATGGTGGCCATGCGCCGGCGCATCATCTGCGCCTGCTGCAGCCGGTGCTGCAGCTGCTGCTGCCGGAGCTTGTGCTTGATGTTGAGGCAGAAGGGCACGGGGCACTTGTTCTCCTGGCAGTGCTTGGCGTGGTAGCAGCAGAGGGCGATGAGCTGCTTGCAGACGGGGCAGCCGCCGTTGGTCTTGCGCTTGCAGCCCTTGGTGTGCTGCACCACCCGCTTCATCTTCTGGCAGGAGGCCAGCGAGCAGTTGGCGTTGCGGCACTGGCAGGCGTGCACCAGCGACTGGATGCAGCGCTGGATGCTCAGCCGCCGGCTCTCCTGCGGACTCTTGGAGGCCTCGCCGCTCTGGCCGTTGCTGTCGTCGTCCAGCCCCAGGCCCCACTTCACCATCTGGTGCTCGTGGCCCTTAGTGTTATAGCAGTTAATGCACAGGTCGAAGTCCTGGTAACACACAGACAAGAAGAAACACGACCAATGAGTGCCAGGCAGCAAGCAGCAACAAAGCACTAAACATTCACACATTTCCCTCTCGCTCTAACACAACTACAACAACGTCTGCACGCCACAGAGACTGCTGGCTGGTGCGTCCAGACAAAACATCCACCAGACAGATGATGAGCAAGCCACCTTTGTGCGGCGGCTCCTGCGCGAACCGCCACACCTCTGCAGCAGCAGAGCCGGCGAACGGCTCAGTCACCGGGCGCTTTCCTGACCACAGCGCGAGGCTAGCCTGCGCGCCGGAATCGCTCGCAGATCGAGGGGCGGTTAAACGAGGAGGGGGGAGGAAGGGGGGCGGCGGTTCCGACCTCGCAGACGGTGCAGTGCCAGCGCGTCTCCACGTGGTGCTTGCACTCGTTGCAGGTGTAGACGAAGCGGTCCTGGCCCTGGTTGTGCAGCTCCACCAGCATGCACATGGTGCTCCACTTGCAGCGCCGCAGCGAGGAGAACTCCCAGTGCTTGTCCCGCGCCAGCGTCAGGAAGGCGTCCCGCCCGTCCATCAGGTCGCACGTCAGCAGGGGGTCCGGGTCCAAGATGGGCGGCAGCGTGTTCACCATCGGGCCCGAGTGCAGGTGGATCACGAAGAACACCTGCGTTTTTTTGGGGGGGACGGGAGGCACCGGTCAACGAGGCAAGTTCATAAGACCACGAAACTTCACTGCAGTTCTGTGCTGGGGTGCACAGTAAGAGGTTTCTCAGCTGCAGATATGAGCCACACACCGCACTACATTACATTATTGTCATTTAGCAGACACTCTTATCCCCAGAAACATAGAAAGGTTAGAATTTTATCTGTTTATAAAGCTGGATATTTACTGAGGCTATTCTGGATTAAGTAGCATGCCCAAGGCTTTAGCAGCAGTGCCCCAGTGGGGAATCAAAGTGGCAAGCTTCTGGCTCCTAGCCCTGCTCCTCACCACTACACCACACTGCTGCCCTACAGCAGGGGTACATCATGTGACACGGTAAAGCTGAGGATCATGGGGTGGAATCCAAAGGTGGGACTGGCCTTCCCTTTTAAGGAAGCTGTATTATCTCAGCTGCCTCACATTCAGATCTAGCTGTGCCAGCGAGTTACAGAATGAGTGTGAAAGATGCATGCATTATTCATCACCCTGGAGTAGTCCATCCGCTTTATGAAAGAATGAATATATTCCATTATTTATACGATTAGCGTATGCACTTCCTCAGTATCCATTCATAAAACTGGACACTTAAAGAAGCAGGTTGGGTTGGGCAGCTTTCTTAAAGTTACACTAGCTGTGTCCCACTCAGGATTTGAACCGATAACCTTCTGGTCACATGTTGAGCTACTCATCCGCGGCGCTGTGCCGTACCTCCTTGTGCTTCTCCATGGTGGCGTAGAGCTTCTGGGACAGGTCGTTGGCCACGGTGGGCATGCCCGGCTTCTTCTTGTTGGCTCGGCTCAGGCTGCTCTTATTCTTGTTGGTCTTCTTGTTGTTCTTCTTCTTGGCGTTCTTGCTGTCGCCCGGCGTCCCCTGGGGCGAGACGGCGAAGACAGGAGAAGCACAGAGGTGACAAAGTGGCACTGGCGTCACAGAGAGCGTGCGGCAGGAGGAGGCGTGGGGAATAAGGCAGAGGCGGACAGATGTGGCCGCGTGGGCGTCCTGTAAGTGTGTGTACATGAGTCTGTAGCTGATTATTTGTTTTGTGTGTGAGAGTGTAAGTGTCTAGTGGATGTGTGTGCTACATGTTTGTGTGTACACGTGTGCATGTTTGAGTGTATATGCATGCGAGCATGACTGCGTTGACTCCTGACCTCCGGCGTCTCGCAGGCCGCCGTGTTCTCCTCCTTCTTCCTCTCCTCCTCCTCCTGCTCCAGCTCCTTGATGCTCTCCTCCAGCACGTTGGGCCAGAAATCCCCCTCGAAGTAGGGCAGCTCGTTGGCGCTGGTCAGCCGGTCCTCCGTCGCCTGCTTGAAGATGTCCTGTGGAGCACAACCCGCGCCGCAGCGTTAGCCGGGAGGGAGGCGGAGGAACGGGGCGCTCTGGTCCTGCAGCAGCACTCTGCCCCAGACACACTCAGCCCACCCTGCAGTCGATACCTTCCATCACAGCACCCAATCAGAACGGAGCGCTCATCCCCATAGCGCTGTAATTCACATCAATGAGTGGCGGCAGTGTCGGTGACGCTCTAACAGGGGATCCCGCAGGCAGCCGGAGGCGGAGACCCACCTTGTAGTCGTGCAGGATCCTCTCGGCGAAGGCCTTGTCCAGCATCTTCCTGTACCACTCCTGCAGGCGCTTGGGCTTTGGGATCTTCTGGTCGGCCGGGTGGCAGTGGAAGATGTAGTCGTCCCCCTCGCTGGGGGGGCAGGCCCAAATGTGACCCGTCACGTACCTGCACGGGACAGGCAAGGACAAAGGTGACATTATTTCCCCTAAGATATACGTTTTAAAGATACAAACTGTCCTAGGTTCTCTTCTTTGGCATAATACTGCCTTAACATTAAGACCAAAAGCATTCATATTACAATGAAATTCACACAGGCTGACAGCAAGGCCTGAAGAGATACATTGACTGTACATCGCTCTATGCAGTCACCGGATGTACGGGGCTGATGTGAGGCTCGGAGCCTGAACATACCCAAGTTTCTTGACGTATTCCAGGTAGCCGATCAGGATTTCGTGATAGACTGCGGTCCGCAGTATCCGAGGTTTGAAGAAGTGAATACTGTCGAGGTATGATATGTACACCCGTCTGTGGGAGAGACAAGAGGAAAAGCAGAAGAGTCAGCGTTTCGCAGCGCAGAGCCAAAGCCAGGCCGGATGCCTGCTACGGTACGGTACCTGGTGTTGGGGAAAGGGCACTCGGAGCCGTACTCCTGGACGTGCATGCCGAAGAAGCAGACGTCCACGCCGTCGATCTCCTCGAAGGCGAAAAGTGCTTTGGTTCTGTAAGGGAAGCTCTCTGCCATCTCGCCCGTGTCCACGAACCTGTGGCGGAAATCCAGGTGGATTGTGGGAAAATGAGAGCGTGAAACATTTGCGGCCTGAACTGCGCCACCGCTTTCAAAACGAAGTGACAGCAGCAAATGGTTCCCTTTATGCCACACACTCTGGCACTACTGAGCACCACCTGCTCTTCAGGGACAAATACTTTGTTATCGTGCGTCTGTCACTTTTCCATTGAAATAAAATATAGTAAGTGACTGTAATAAAAACACCTATGCCAACAAGGATGGGAAATTCTGATCATTCCAGAAGCACTTTCAGTGAAAAGGAAAGGCCGTGTGGGTGAGGGCTTATCGGCCAATACAGAGGCTCGTAGTTTTTATTCTCATAGGGCAGCTGCAGTGGAGAGCCATATGTTGCTCATACGTTGTAGTCCAGAAGGTACAGACGAGAGATGAAAGCGCACAAAAAGTGACACCTTCTCTCTTTTCAGAACACTGGCGGAATTTACTTTTCGCTCCCTGAAAGCTCCATGTGTTCACTGTGCTCAAATCCCGTAAGATGCACCCGCACAAGAGGGAAGGCAACAGGAATCTGCACCATTACGCAAAACCCTGCTTGATGTACAGTGGCAATAGGTGATCACTGGTCAGAGAGGTTTACTGAGAATGCAGATTTCTGTGGCTTTCTGCTTCTGTCTGGATTCACTCTGCCCCCTCTGAACAGAATGAAACCATATGTACCCTTCAGAGTATGTGGCAGCACCATGCCACTTAAAGAAAATCGCTTCTGAAACATCCAAATGTCAGCTCTCCTTTCTATACAAATGTTGAATAGATAGAATTGGGACAGCGGATGCCGCAATTTAAAATGCAATGATGTACAGAGAATGGTGTAGCAGCCAAGACAATTAATTACAACTGATGCAGTTGTGTTGAGATCGGTTATCAGACTGTACAAGTGTACAGCTGAGAGGGTGGGGTTTACCTGGCTTTCATCCCAGGCTTGACCTCCACCGTCTTGTCGGAGCTGGCTACCACTCGCACAAACACCTCCCCGGCCTCCGGGTGGTTCTGCCTCTTCAAGTACTTGTTCACCCGGTCCTCTATGTACATGCCCAGCCTGGTGGTCTGTAACCCTGAAACACAGAGACACACACACACACACACACAGGAGCACAGTCCATTAAATCAGGTCACACCCCAGGCCGAGCTCAGCGGGAACCGCGACTGATCCCCACCAGCAGAGCCGGCGGGAGACATTACATTTATTCATTTGGCAGACGCTTTTATCCAAAGTGACTTACAAGTGAGGTACAATACAACACAACACAAGGGAAACACCATGTAGAGTCAATGATATTAGAAGCACTACGTGACCAGGTTGCAGTGGTTGGCCAGGCAAGGTACAAACTAGCAGGTAAAGGTAATGAGACAAGGGAACTGGGGGGTTTCCCTGTCCAATCCTGCGTGCACATCTCTCAGCAATACACCAATCAGCATCGACCAGTACCAGGGCTGCAGCCCGGGAGGCCCACAGTCATTAACTTACGTCAGCCATACCCCCACTTCCTTTAAGGGCCGGCTGGCAGGGGGGAGGGCCCGCGTCTTTCTCTGGCAGTTAAAGCCCATTAAATTGAGAACAGAAGGATCTTTTGGAGCACTGACGCTGGACATTACATATCCATGTGCCCCTGCCAGGGATTCAAAATATAATCCATGCTTTTGGCTCAACTGAGTTGAATCACTCTGGAGGACTAAGGACTGCATCTAAGGGTCCACACAAACACAAATGCACACACAAACAAACACGCACGCAAACCCCAAATCGAAGGGTTACTATCGAGGATTAAGACCAGCGAAAAATTAAATTAAAATAGAAAAGCCTGCTTACTTTTGGCAGAAAACTTGTTCTCCTTCCGCGTTTTCCCACTCTTCTTCAAGCAGTTATCACAGACGAATCTGTCGGGGGAGATTAATTGCTTCGTTTTTTAAGATAAACAGGATCAGCGGTGACTGCAGTGTCCTGAGCCATCAGGGCTGCCCTTGCTGTTGGACAGAAGCGCACTAATTAAACCCACCCTGTCTTAACTCTCTCACTGAAAGCCCAATCAGAGCATTTTCAACCACATTACTGCTGTATTGGCTGTTACAAGGTGTAACTACCTGAATGGTTCACTATATTTTTTGCTACACTATATTATACTCCTGCTGCAGTAATTACTGCTTACAGCTACAATAATTTATTGGGGCAGTGTGGCATAGTGGTAAGGGCTAGTAACCTTGGTTGCTGGCAATGTAAGTCGCTGCTGATAGGAATGTCTGCTAATGACAACCACGTAACATAGTGTTTTGCTGACAACTTTCATTTGTTAACTGTCTTGTTTTTAACTGACATATCCTCCATTCATAAACTCTTGAGCTTTAGTTTGACTATTTCCTTTCTTCCCTGCTTTAGTTACCTGTCTTGTTTTTAAACTGACGTATCCTCCATTCATAAACTCCTTAGTTTTAATTTGACTATTTCCTTCCCCGGTTACAGACCCACGGTGCTGGAAAGCTTACCCCGCCGGCCAGATGACTTCATAGTGGAGCACACAGATCTGATGCATCTTGCGCCCGCAGTCTTTACACTCCACAAACCTGCAGAGGACAGACAGGGGAGAGAGACGTCAGGCCAGAGGACAGGGCGAGGGGCGACGTCAGGCCAGAGGACAGGGCGAGGGGCGAGGTCAGGCCAGAAACAGGGCAGGGGCAGGGGGCGAGGTCAGGCCAGAGGACAGGGCAGGGGCAGGGGGCGAGGTCAGGCCAGAGGACAGGGCGAGGGGCAGGGGGCGAGGGGCGAGGTCAGGCCAGAGGACAGGGCGAGAGGCGGGGAGGGAGGAGCTCCGCGGCAGCTGCGGCGCATCTCGCGGTCAGAGAGCAACATCAGGCCAGAGGACAGGGCGAGGGGCGGGGAGCTCTGCGGCGGCTGCGGCGCATCTCGCGGTCAGCGAGCGATGCCAGGCCAGAGGACAGGGCGAGGGGCGGGGAGTGAGGGGCGGGGAGCGAGGAGCTCCGCGGCGGCTGCAGCGCATCTCGCGGTCAGCGAGCGACGCCAGGCCAGAGGACAGGGCGAGGGGTGGGGAGCGAGGAGCTCCGCGGCGGCTGCAGCGCATCTCGCGGTCAGCGAGCGACGCCAGGCCAGAGGACAGGGCGAGGGGCGGGGAGCGAGGAGCTCCGCGGCGGCTGCAGCGCATCTCGCGGTCAGCGAGCGACGCCAGGCCAGATGACAGGGCGAGGGGCGGGGAGCGAGGAGCTCCGCGGCGGCTGCAGCGCATCTCGCGGTCAGCGAGCGACGCCAGGCCAGAGGACAGGGCGAGGGGCGGGGAGCGAGGAGCTCCGCGGCGGCTGCAGAGCATCTCGCGGTCAGCGAGCGACGCCAGGCCAGAGGACAGGGCGAGGGGCGGGGAGCGAGGAGCTCCGCGGCGGCTGCGGCGTATCTCGCAGTCAGAGGAATCCTTAAACTGGCTTTTCTGCTTTTCCGTAACGATTCGCAGCAGTATGCACAATCAGAGGGCAGGAGAGCCTCGGTCTTCCACCATACAGCCTTTCTCCTGACGGTTAGCCGAGTGCTTGCTGGCTGTTGGAGGGTGAGCGGGGAGGAGGGGTGCGCCAACGCTGTCGCGCAGGAAGGGGGGGGGGCGTTGGTGCAGGAGGCAGAGGACAAATATTCCACCAGCTCCTCTGCACTTTCAAGCACTCCAAAGCAAGCAGTTTTGCAGTTTCGAGGGAGGCGGGGAGGTGAAACTACCATTTTCAAGTAATTCTGTGTCATTCACCACAGTTTTTTTTTTTCTAGATACAACTGACAAAATGTTAAACTGCCTAACGTTTGCTCAATGGATTCTTCACATCTTCTGCAAGAAGTACATCTCTGACCTAGCAGATGAAGCGGCAGGTACAATCCCTGAAACACTGTAACCTGCGTGCACACCAGGTGGCGCTGTTTGACACAGACCAGGTGCTCTGACAGTCCCTGGCAGAGGTGGATTGATCTGAGGGGAGGGAGATGGTTAGAGTGACGCTGTGCGCACCATAAAAATAAAGGCTGGCCTTTACTGAACAGGGTAACACAGCCACGCTTCAGGAGGTTTAACGGCAAAGAGTCTCCCCGGACGAATTCCCCGCAGACAGAGTGAACTTTATCTTTGGCGGAAGGCCAAAATGAACGGCCGGAGTTTTAACGCCGCTCGCTTCCAACGGCGGCGAACACTTACGGCTCGGGGTCCAGGGTGTCGTTCTTCTTCCTCTCAAACTGGTCTTTAGATATCATGCTGGATGGAGAAGGAGGGGAGGGAGAGTTAGCACGTCGCGCACCGAGCTGCTCACGCACATAGCTGTTATCACCCTGCAGCTGCACTGAAACCCTGACAAAATGCCTAGCTGGAGGCATCTAGCACAAGGAAAAAGCACAGCGCTTAAACAACGTGGTGGGGAAAGGGCTTTGACAAGTATTAAAATAAACCAACACTGTGTAATTTACTCTGTAGTCTAAATAATAAAACAGTCAGTTGCTCAGGGTTAACATAAAAAAAGATTACAACGGCTGAAACTGCATACAAATTTTTGTCAGCGACGGCCCGATTATCACTCATTTAGCTTGGAGAAGCGGAGGCCATCAGATCTCTATGTTTTCTCTCTTCCACACACAAGGCATTTATAAATCGGTGACAAAAAATGGGACAGAGAGCAACAGACCTCTTAAAGCCAATAAATATTTACATACAGCCTGCCAAAGGTAGCATTAATGCTCTGAGGCAGCAACAAGTCCGGATGAATTAAAACAAACAGGCCAAGCGCCAATCAAGGAGAGAGAGGGGAGGCCAAGGGGAGGGCGAGTCACTCACGTCTGCGGCTGGGCGGGGTCGTCTCCCAGGGTCACGCTGTTGCCCTGGATCTCGTTGAAGCACTTCTCGCAAAAATGATACCTGCAGGAAACACGACCACAGTCAGAGACCGTGGATCCCAGAAACAGGAGGACAGGCTGAGTGAGGTGCGGGGGAGCAGCCAAATCGGCACCGACGCCTCCGCAGCTGTGAGACCTCGGCGAAGATTTCACTCCAAACCACAAAGTATGCATGACTGTTGATGGGGGGGGGGGGGGCAAAAACTCAGGGGTGCTTCAGGGCCTGAGCCGCACAGCCAGTGCGACTTCATATTCCGGACTCGCTTTGCGTTCCTGCTGACAGAGGGTGGGGTGAAAACCCCGGGTTTGGCCCGTCTCAGCCCGGTGACTGCCATGGCTGGAGCTGATGAGGGCTGGTTACACAGTTAACGGCCATCTACACCCCCCCCCCCCTCACATATCCCTCTGCAGCCGTCTTGTATGCAGAACTGGGTGGAACGCAATCCTGTTTGTGTGGCAGTCTGTCAACTGACACCTATTCGTTTTCATTTTCAGGGTGTCAAGAACGAATTGAGAAACAAAACAGCATGAAAAGCAGTACTATTCAGAGCCCCGAGGTGCGAGAGTAGCAAAAAAATAACTGCGCTGCATTACGTATCGAATGACCGTAATGCAACTGTTTTTTTTTGACAATGGAATGCAAATTCAACTGCAGTTGCAAAGTCTGAACAGCAGGAGGGGCAGGGGAGCACATTCTGCACTAGTGTGCTGGTACGCGCGCCGCTCAGCGTAACGCATAACATCGCCGAGCGCAGCCTCCATGCAGGCTGGACATGGGAAAGCGTTTCTGTCCACTGTCTGCACGTAACGTCACCCTGTCGTCGCTTTCCTTTCAATGGCGGGGTGTGTAAACCGAGACGAGCTGGGGAAACGATACCTGCAAGATTCATTACAGCCACTGAGCTGCACTGGTTTCCACCTGGTCCTCCAACACTCTAGCTAATGTCATATCTCTGCTCTGTCACAGGCAGTGTGGGTGATGTGTGTTTCAACCCCCTTCAGTAATCTGTCCTGAACATATTAATCTACAGCATATCGATTCCTGTTGTGTTAGCTGTAGTAGGTGAACTGTCCCCCGCACCCTCTTACCTGTTCTGGTAGCTGTAGTAGGTGAACTGTCCCCCGCACCCTCTTACCTGTTCTGGTAGCTGTAGTAGGTGAACTGTCCCCCTCTTACCTGTTCTGGTAGCTGTAGTAGGTGAACTGTCCCCCTCTTACCTGTTCTGGTAGCTGTAGTAGGTGAACTGTCCCCCTCTTACCTGTTCTGGTAGCTGTAGTAGGTGAACTGTCCCCCGCACCCTCTTACCTGTTCTGGTAGCTGTAGTAGGTGAACTGTCCCCCGCACCCTCTTACCTGTTCTGGTAGCTGTAGTAGGTGAACTGTCCCCCGCACCCTCTTACCTGTTCTGGTAGCTGTAGTAGGTGCCGTCTCGGGGGATGGTACACAGCTGTTTCCCATAGCAGCACAGAGTTTGAGGTGAGAACTCATACTGTTGAGAGAGAGGGACACAGAAGTTAAAGGTAAAGGAGGGCAGAAAAGGCTGATATGCTGCTCATTCAATAAATTACACAGCAGCTGCACCTACTAACATCTTATCGAAGGTGTGCTCTAGATCTACTGACAGCATAAGTAAGCTGTGTTCTAGATCTACTGACATCATAACTAAGGTGTGCTCTAGATCTACTGACATCATAACTAAGGTGTGCTCTAGATCTACTGACATCATAAATAAGCTGTGTTCTAGATCTACTAACATCTTATCGAAGGTGTGCTCGAGATCTACTGACATCATAACTAAGGTGTGCTCTAGATCTACTGACATCATAACTAAGTTGTGCTCCAGATCTACTGATGGCTTCAGTGAAACGTGTTCTGGATCTGATGGTTTGCGGGTTCGAATCCTAAGCATGACATCACTCGTGCCAGCTCAGCTAATGAGCTTTACATCCATAACTCATGCAGTGAAAATGCAAGCATTACAAGTTGCTGTGGCTTCCGCTCAGCAGATAACCGCGCGTCCCGCTGGGCTGAGCTGGGAGGCTGTTGTGTATAACAGGCCTAAAGACTCCGACATCTCATTGATTAGCTGATGACAGTCGATAATACAGAGCTAAGCCTTCATTCAGTCCCTCTGCTTCAGAGTAGCAGTGTTACAGACCCTGCAAACCCTGAGCGAATTGTACCAGCCCCTTCGCCACCCTTCCCGCTCTCTGCCACACCCCTCCACTCCCTCTACACTCCTCCCTCTCTTCCCATTACACTCCTCTACACTTTCCCTCCACTCTACACTTCTCCGCTCTCCTCTGCACCCACACCTGTCTACACCACTCCTGCCCTCTTCCACATCCCTCTCTTCTCACAACTCTACACTACAACTTTCTTTCCATACTATACTCCTCCTCTCTCCTCGACACCCCTCCCTCTCTCCTCGACACCCCTCCATCCTCCACACACCTCTCTGCTTACTACACTCCTACCTCTCTCCGCAGTACACTCCAACCTCCACATTACACTCCTCCTCCTCCTCCTCCTCCTCCTCTCTCTTCCCTCCCTCCCCTCCCTTTCTCTCTCCTCACCTTCCTGCCGCAGCAGTAGCCCAGGCCCTGCATGACGGGGTCGATCTCCTGCTCGAACACCTCGGCCAGCTTGGAGCAGTACTTGTAGACGCGGGAGGTCTTGCGGTTGTAGAGCCAGGCGTTGTTGAACATGAGCCAGACGTCGTCCACGTACTGCCAGGGCTCCTGGTACTGCCCCGTGTCCAGCTTCCGCTTGATGGTGGACAGGTCGATGGGGTTCTTCACGATGTCAAAGTAGTCCTAGGTGCAAAAGGACAACCAAATGTAATCACAGAATATCCCAAATATTTCTTCAACACGGAACCCCAATGGCAGACTACGTATGAGACCAAACGGGATAACTTCGGAGCTCTCTGAAGCACTCAAAACTCCAGAACAGAAACCAAGCTGAACATGCAACGAGCAGGTAAAACGTTGAACCAATTTTTAAATCCAACTGTCAACAGGAATAAGGTAACAGGTAATAAGGTAATGTACCTGACATTAAACCCAGGGACAGCTTTTAGCTGGACAACCTTACAAGAGGAACAGATAGAATAGCTGGCACATCCAACCAGTCATTTCTCTCCACAGTAACCCACAAACGTGCTCGGCCTCTGTGATGGCGGGGGTGGTGAGCGGTACCCACCGGGATGCCCAGCAGCATGGGGTCCACGGGCTGGCGGAAGGGCAGGGACTCGGGGTCCTGCCGGTACAGCGACTCCAGCGTGGGCATCAGAGCCTGCCGCAGCTCCTCCGGCTTGAAGACTGGCGGGAGGAGGGAGGAAAGGCAGGGTGCATTATTATTCAGTTTACGTTACATTCTTGTCATTTAGCAGATGCTCTCATCCAGAGCGACTTAAATACATTATAAATTTTAACATGGTATCTGTCTACATAGCTGGATATTTACTGAGGCAATTCTGGGTTAAGTGTTTTGCCCAAGGGTACATCCCCGGTGGGAAATAAAACCAGCAACCTTTCGGTTATGAGCCCTGCTCCTTACATCCCACATTAAAACACCAAAGCTGCTACAGTGGGGGGGAAAAGGCATTTTAACACACAGTCAAACAGAAAGCTAAAGGGCACAGCGAATGAACTCTGAATGAATACGAACAGTTTCTGCATGAATGAATAACCTTCACATCTAACACAGGACTGCAGTTCAATTCAGATGAACTGTATGGACTGTACACAGACAGGGGCTCATCATATTGGCGTATTAGTAATCTTGCAGTTTCAGATGTAAAACGTGTTTTTTTAAACATTCTCACTTTTCCTGCGAGACTGGGAGGGGGAAGTGGACGCGGTCGTGCCGTTGGCCCCGCCTTCCTCCTCCTCCTTTGACTCCGTCTTCACGTCCGCCTTCTTCTCCTCCACCTCCATCACCTCCTGCTTGGGCTCCTCCTTCTTCACTGACAGCGAGCCTCCGTCCTCCTCAGACTGGAGGAGCACACACACACGCACACGCAAACAAACAGGAGCTGAGCACCCCAGAAAACACGAACACAGTCCTCTCAAATCTTACTCGCCAACACTACCAAAGGTCAAAGGTTAAAGGGCCAAAGGTTACACGATGAGGAGAGAGGAAGAGAGGCACAGACGAGAGATGAACAGGCCGGGCCCTTCCAGGCAGACACACCTCTGTTTTGGTGTCCATCTTCATTCCCCCGGATTCGAAGTCCTGATCTTTGTCCCGGGCCTCGGTTTTGGGCTCGGGGACGGGCAGGTCGTGCACGGCATGCTGGGAGTTCACCTCGGCACTGGTCACGGAGGCCGGGGTGGGGACGCGATTGTCCATGCTGGCTGCCTTCTGGGACAGCTGCGGAGGTGAAGGGGGGAATAGACCCGTAACAGACACATAAATGCCCAGTAACACCACTGTCTAAGGCGGTTTGAGGCACAACACGCCAGCAGTCAATTCTTTACAAACTTTCCAATATACTCCTGTGAACAAATACTCCATCTTTACTCTACACTCCTGTGAAAATAATACATCCAACACGGCTTCTAAATTCTCTTTTAAAACGGAGCATTTCTAATTAATAGAATTAATGCTGTACTGACAGATCAACAGACAGGTTTATCCAAATAAGGAATCTCAGAGCCTGCTAAGGCCCTCGGCTAGTGAACCGACCCAAACGACGGCAAACAAAACCAATGAGTTCAGCTATCAGTGAGCGAAACACTACTAAACTGCCACGTGTCAGGGCGGGCGGGTCTGTCCAAAGGGGACGGGGGGGGGGGGGTTGGGTGGGCTCACCGGGGTGGTGGGCGGCTGCGGTTGGGACTGGGCGGGAGGGTCCAGCTGGGGCGTGCGAGGCTGCGCCGGGGCAGGGCCGGGCGGGGTACCCTGCGTCGGGGTGGAGCCAGGCAGGGTCCCGGGCGTGGGGGTGGGGGTAGAGGCGCGGCTGGAGGGCTGGGCCTGCGGGGGGGTGGGGTGCTGCAGCTGCTGGAGGTTAGCGGCCGCGCCGGAGGCGGGCGGAGGCGTGGCGCGCAGAGGGGGCTGGGTAGGCAACTGCGGGCCCAGCGAGCCCAGAGCGTTCATGGGGAGGTTAGCGTTCTGCTGCTGCTGCTGCTGCTGCTGCTACGGGGAGGGAGAGAAGACATGGCGGCTCCGTTACTAAACGCTACCCCCTCTGCGGGTCCCAAAACAACACCCCCCCAACGTGCACCTGTGTGAGAGCACTCTGTGTGCCCGTTCTCCTCACCTGTGTGACGGCGTTCTGAGCCCCCTGCTGGCTCAGGCTAACATTCACGTTCATGGCTCCGGTGGAGGCCGGGAACTGGGACTGAGGCATGAACTGGGCCTGATTGGGCGTCTGCCCCACCATGTTGTTGGCGTGGCCTCCCATCATGCCTTGCGCCTGGGGCATTCTGGAGGGGGACATCCCCATCTGGGAGAGGGAAAAAAAGGCACATTGCTACTCACTATTCCGCTCTTCATTTATTCCACCAAGCAATAGCCACCACGAACACATTGCCTTTACCACTAACCTCTCCCCATGAATTTACAGCTGGTAGAAAGAACAGTCTGCACAAAAACCACTGCCCTGACTTACAATGTAATAATACATTACATTATTGTAATTTAGCAGATGCTCTTATCCAGAGCAACTTATATAGATCACAGTTTTATACAGCCTGATATTTACTGAGGCAATTCTGGGTTAAGAACCTTGCCCAAGCGTACAACAGCAGTGGTCCAGCAGGGAATCAAACCGTCCTGCTCCCTACCATTATACCACACTGCTGCATGTAATATCTGGCATGCAGGTAAGATCCCTTAAACAGGGATAGCGGTGAGTCCAGAGTGGACAGTCTGCCAGCGTTGGCCTGGCCCTCACAAGCACAGGCAGGGGGGAGGGGTGTGGCCTCCTCTGGTTCCTCCTCTCTTACCGGTGGGACGGAGCTCATGTTCATCTGCACGGGGTGGCTCATTGGGGAGGCGGCGCGGGGCCCCATGGGCGCCTGGGACATCTGCACGTTCTGCATCTGCATGGGGCTGAACTGGTTCATTCCTGTGGGGGGGGAACACATACACACACGCACAGAGAGTCAGAGCGCAGGAAGCAACAGTCAGAGGCCTGCTAACTGAGTATCACCCAGACGTGCATGTTCAGGCTGTTACTGGGAGGCTGATGCAGCACAGGGGGCTGTTCTGTTAAAGCCTGGTGTTTCCCCAGCACCTCAGCACATTACAATCATTTACTATGACACATTTCCTCCACTACAGGAAAAGAAAGCTTTAGTGGAAATGATCTGCTTTACAGCAGCCGATCTACAATCGCATCCTAACGCTGACCGCTCTGAAAGAACATCTCTGCTCCTGCTGGTGTGCCGTTCGACCACTAGGGAGGCCAGAGACGCACCCACCCATGACTACTTTTGACGTGCGTGTTCGCGGCTTGGTTACTTGGGACACTTTACTTAAAGTGTCCCAAGAAACCAAGCCGCAAACACGCATGTCAAAAGCAGTCAGTAAAATCATGTAATCATGCTCAGCTGGCAGCTAGATACACACGCAGCAAAACCTGAAAACGCCAATACGGAAGAGCTCTTCGCACCCGTTTCCCACTGCAGACCTGGAACCAGAATGAGGCTGACTGAAGCAACACAGCATTACTGCCCCCGCCACAGACAGGTCACGTCGAACGCTGGGGGCAGACTGCACTGACTTCGGTCTAACCAAGAGGGCGACTCTACATTTCCTCTCTCCGGCGGCTGCTCCTTCGCTGTGATCAGCGTTGGCCTCGTGCTCGTTTCTCAGTTTCCCTTCTTACTGCCACGGCTCCTGGCCGCAATGACAGCAGTGTGCTTTATGTAGTGCTAGCAGCTCATAAGCAGCTGTAACGCTAGCGGGCCACAAACACAACGTCATCGCGAAAAAACCACCTGGACCCTGACGCAAGCTCTCCCCTGGTGAAGCAAAGGTGTGTTTGTTTCACATAATACACAGGTCATAGCTTCGGTGTAACTCTACAATAAACAGTGTAACTGAAACCCCTGGACATGCAACAGCGATGCAGTGCGTTAATCAGGCAGTGGCCTTGGCCTTGTGTGTGGTGGTGTGGTGGGCGATGCAGGGTGTGGGTGCTGGAGGTGCAGCCCGGGGGGAGGGGGTAGGGGGTGGACAAATACCTTGAGAAACTTGCATGCGATTCATGATCTGATTTGGCACATTGGGCATAGGCACAGGTCCATCTGAGGAAGAGGAAGAAGAAGAGGAAGTGGAGGAAGACAAGAGCCGGGGGGGGGAAGAGAGCGAGAATTAGAGGGCGGAGCCAAATAAGACGCGCATTCACAACCCCCCCCCCCCCCGCCAGAGATCCAGGGAGGCCCCGATGCAGGTGCGCGGGTCCACGCTTTGAACGACCCCCATGTTTCGGACACCCCCCCCCAGCGGTACTCACTCGGGGGCCTGCCGGTCTGCGCTTGCCCCAGCGCGCCGGGCTGGGAGAGGCCCGGCTGCTGGCCCCCCGGCGCGTTCAGGGGGGCCTGGTGGATGATCTGCTTCTGCAGCCGCGACCGCCGCTTCTCCTCCAGCTCCTTCTGGATCTTGTAGATCTTCTCGGCCAGGAAGTGGTAGTACTCATCCTGCGGGGGAACGCGGGAAACGTCAGCAGCTGGGAGACGAGCGCTGGGACCACAGGCGCGTCAGCTACAGGCACGTCAACTTCAATAAGTGCTGTTATTATTAGCCACACATTCACTCCCTGGGCACCGTTTTGTGGGTTAGTACATTTATTGTTGCGTATAGTTTTTAATGTATTAATTTCATAGGGTGAGATCCCGCATGATAAATTTCCCTGAGGGACTCTTCTTTGGTCGGTTCGTCCGTTCGTTCAGGCCGTACCCTGCTGTTGGCAGACTCGTACATGTCCCCCTCCACCTTGCGGGCGTAGGCCACCAAGTTCTCCATGCGCCGGTCCTTCAGGGCGGCCGGGTCTGGGGTGGGGAATATGGCTTGGACTCTGCAGTGGAGGAGGTAAAGGATTAGATGACATTACACTTGCACATATATATCACACATACACATACAGTGGAGAGTACAAGTTTTTGGAGAGTGAGGGTTCATGGATTCCATACTGGACTGTGTGCCAACAGTCAATGATCCATACAAACAAAAAAAAAAAAAAAAGACTTCTACCCTCAAAGGTTCTCTGTGATTTGTCAAACTAGTGATTCAGTGATAACGTAGCAACACATCATAAGGTCCATGAAGCTTCACTCTCCTACAAGAGACACAGAAATCTCTCGGGGGAGTAACACTCACAATAAACCTCATTTCTACCACAGACACAGAAGTATCTCTGGGGGAGTTTAACTCACAGTAAGCCTCATCCCTATCACAGACACAGAAATCCCTCTCAGAGAGTATAACTCACAATAAGCCTCATCCCTATCACAGACACAGAAATCCCTCTGGGGTAGTAACACTCACAGTAAGCCTCATTCCTATCACAGACAAAGAAATCTGTCTGGGAGAATATAACTCAAAGTAGGCCTCACAGGCACAAAAAGCCCTCTCAGTAGGGGAACAGCACTCACAGCTAGCTTTACTCTCCCATCACAGGTACAGAAATCTCCCTGGGGGAGTTTAACTCGCAGTGAGGGGTAGCACTCACAGTTTGTGCACCAGGTGGTTGCGCAGGTCCTGAGTGACGTGCTCGTGCCAGGCTTTCCTCACCCCGCTGTTGGGCAGCGGCGCGGCGTTGGGCAGACTTCCCATGTTGCCCACGCCAGGCACGTCCGACATCAGCTGGCTGCGGGAGACACACACCGTCTTTCCTCAGCCACTCGGTCATTCACAGAGGAGAAGCACTGGCAGAACCATACAGAGGCAGCGTGCTCTCTAGGGCTAGGCTATATCCAAAGCTTCCTACCATCGTACTGCTCTGGGGGAAAAAACCCCTCACACGTTACATTACATTACATTACGTTATTGGCATTTAGCAGATGCTCTTATCCAGAGCGACTTACAATGTTATCCATTTGTACAGCTGGATATTTACTGAGGCAATTCTGGGTTAAGTTCCCTGCCCAAGGGTACAGCAGCAGTGCTCTAGTGGGGAATCGAACCAGCAACCTATCGGTCACAAGTCCTGCTCCTTAACCACTATGCTACACTGCTGCCCCATGCATTATTACAGTCACTGGAAGAAGGAGGATTCCCTCTTTACATTATTTACACTACGCAAGGCTACCCTGAATGAACAATGAATCTCAAGCTTTCGTTTTCGGTCTCAAAAGTTTCATTTTTGAATCGCATAAATAACTGCAGGGCATTCATTAGACACGCTGAGCTATCGGCCCAACCCGAGCGTTCTCTTTGTAAAATCGTGTAACAAAAGAGCAGATTTGCATTAAATTGCCTGTTTTTCCCCTGATAAAAAAAAAAAAAATTCCCTCAGGAATTAAAAAAAACAGTTCTTTTTAGGTGACTGATGAAAAAGCAGGGTCTTTGGAATGTGAATATGCATACATATGTTTGTGTATGTGTATATATGTATGTATATATATGTAAGTAAGCATGTGTCTATAGGAGTGTATATGTGTTTATATGTATGTAGGTGTGTGTGTGAGTGTGAGTGTGTGTGTGTGTGTGTGTGTGTGAGACTGTGCGTGTGTGTGTGAGTGTTTTTAGTGGGACAGTGCCCGGCGCTCAGACGCACTTGTTGGCGTTGAGCGAGGACGGAAGAGAGGAGTCCGACTGCAGGCTGGCTTGCTCCGACGTGGGCACACCCATTCCCCCGCCCCCGAGGTTCATCTGGTTAGTGCCTGCGGGGACAAGGAACGGACACACACACAGGCTGGTTAGGGGGACCGCCCCGCGCACACACAGCTCCAGAAATAAACTGACATGCTGAAACGCTGCTATGTCTATTATGAACATTGTCACAACATTATTATATTATATAATGTTCATATTACATTATGGTTCATACTAGGTCTACTATGCACAACTGTGTCGTTTTCCTGCCGTTTCACTCTGCGGGTTTTTCCAGCAAGTTCTTTTGCGCTTTCTCGGTCTGTGTGAGGAAAGACAGGGCCTTTACCGAGTGCGTTGACTGGCCGCAGCTGCTGCGTCTGCGCAGAGGGCTGTCCGGGGACCTGCGCCTGCGTCTGCGTGGCCGGCTGGTTGCCGTAGGGCAGGCCGAGCGCGGCGTAGGCCCTCTGCATGGAGCTGGGGTCGATGGGCGTGGTGCTGTTGATGGTGGCCGTGCTCTGCTGGCCCGTGCCCACCGGGCCGATGGAGTTCTGCAGCCCGGCGCTCGGGGAGCTCAGCATGGCTGCAGGAGCAGAGAGGGAGTCAGCGGTAGAGTGGCGCACTCGCACACAGACAATTACACACACGCAGGCACGCTCGCATACACGCTTATACACACACACGCTCACGCAAACACACAGGCACGCTCGCATACACGCTTATACACACACATGCTCACGCAAACACACAGGCACGCTCGCATACACGCTTATACACACACACACACACACGCTCACGCAAACACACAGGCACGCTCGCATACACGCTTATACACACAGGCACGCTCGCATACACGCTTATACACACACACACACACACACACACACACACACACACACGCTCACGCAAACACACAGGCACGCTCGCATACACGCTTATACACACACACGCTCACGCAAACACACAGGCACGCTCGCATACACGCTTATACACACACACGCTCACGCAAACACACAGGCACGCTCGCATACACGCTTATACACACACACGCTCACGCAAACACACAGGCACGCTCGCATACACGCTTATACACACACACACTCACGCTCACGCAAACACACAAGCACGCTCACAGGTCTACACAAAATGGTATGCACACACACACTCACGTGCGCACACACACACATATATATCCACGTGTGCATACACATTCACAGGTATACAAGCATGCGCCCACACACATGTACACGTTCTCTCACACACATATGTACGTATACACACACACACACACACACACTTTACACACACTTTACACACACACTTTACACACACACTTTACACACACACTTTACACACACACACACACACATACACATACATACACACATACACATACATACACACATACACATACATACACACACACACACACAAAGCAACTGCTAGGGAACATATAGAATTACAAGACAGAGTGTTCTGTCCAACGACTTTTTTCGTTCAAGACCCGTTCAAGGTGGTGTCCTGAATGGCCGCTTTCACAGGGACCCTGATGTTCCAGAGGGCTGCCGTCACACATTTAGAGGCCGATTTGTGACACTTCACAGTGCAGCACGCATAACTCTGGCAGGACAAGGTTAAGCTCTCAACGGCCGACCGAATGAATCTGCTGCACAGCTTGCATTGTTCGCCCTCTATGCCTGGTCACATGCTGCTCTCCTAACAGCAAACCGCACAAGTAAAGCGAGTAAATTACTTCATTTGAACTAACTGTTTAATCAGCTGGACTTTAAACTTTATGGAAATGGAACTGCGGAGGCATGAACTACTGATAACTCTGTCACGCCTACCCCAAGTACGCTAAACCCCTGCCAGCGTCAACACAAATTTCCAGTGTTAATTACTCTGGATCGCCTGGATCCCATTGGCCGCTGAGATTACTTTCTCGTTTGTATTGGCGGGCTGAGCTCGACCCGTCTGATTTCGCGCTCATAAGCCGTGCTTATGATGGTCTTTGGGAGGCTGTTCTGCAGCTGTGCGCTGCTGAAGACCCCGTCTGAGAACGGGCAACGCAGAGCAATCAGCACTTAGCAACAGGGTCCCAGCTGCGCGGCACTCTCAGCCAAACCGAACGGCAGCATCAGGAATGGAAGGCAATCACATCTTAAGGCCAGCTCTGGCGATGATCACAGGCATAGAAGAGAGTACACCCTGATAAAGTGCTTGCTTAGACTGGCTCCACTCTTGCTGTCATTATCAGCATCACACCTAAATCAAAAAAAAGAAAGCTAGCTGCTAGAAAACCATGGTGGAACATGGTTTTAATGAGGGGGATAAGCGGTGACCTGACAGCACCACAGTGAAAAAATACTGATACAGGGAAAAAAAAGAAAATAGCAATGATTTTAAAATAATCCCTTTCAAAAAAACTCAAATTTCGCATAAGCGCAAACGCTCTGCATTTAACTTCCCTTCCAGCAGAGATCAAACCCGCAAAAGCAAAGCAGGTCTTGAGAAGTTTGCCCCTCGCCTCTGCGTGCTGGGAGAGAGAGACTGAGAGACGGCGTACGCGCTCAGGCACTCCGCTACAGCAGGGGGGGATTTAAATGAGTCACCGATCAACCGGCCAATCAGGCAGCAGGACCCGGCAACCCCCTCCCTCCCATTCTGAGAGCCCTCCCCCTGGTTCTCAGATTACAGACCCTGCAGGAATCCGCTCGGCCCCTCGTGCTTTCACAGCCAGCCCTGAGGAGACGAAAAATCCTGCAGGGGGCGCTGTCTCTCTCGCTTGCTCTCATTCGCGCACATGCACACGCAAACACAAACAGGGAAGGTGCAGAATGCTGAAACGTCTTGTTACTTTTTTTGTACAAAGAAAGAACTAGAAATGTTACTCCTCAAGCCATTTTTACCATGCGCTTTACATGACCTTTCACTGACTTACCCATTACATATCAGCCCACCACAAACCCAAGATACCAGCCACTTTACACAGTCCCCCCAGAAGGCTTTTCCACAAGCACCCAAACTTAAACTGAAAAGAGGAACACCGTTCGGTGACCAATGGCAGAGGGGCTGAGGCTGGGTGGGAGTAATGATCTTAGAGCAGGCTGCCAGGCTTCAGCACACTAAACCCAGGTGTCGTGAAAGCGCTCCGTTAACGATGAGAGTGTGCGCTGTGCATAAAGCGTCACGCGTCAGACGCGGAGCGCCGGCTCGGAGGGCCGCCGCGGCGGGGCGGGGGGGCGGGACACTCACGCTGCTGGTTCCTCTTGTCGCTGGCGTTCTTCAGCGGCAGGCAGACGGGGCAGTCGTGGCGGGTGCAGTTCTTCCAGTGGGAGATGATCTGTCGCGAGGACGCACAGTGAGCCACTGCGAAAAGGAGAGAGGGAGGGAAAGAGAGGGGGAGAGAGGGTGTGAGGATCCTGCGTCTCTCCAACAAGCCCTTCCTTCACCGTTTCGCCCATCACTGTCCGCTGCTAGCAGCCTGGACTGACACAGCTGGTCTCCTGCCCAGATGGAAACAGGTTCAAAGCCTAGGTAAGACGCAACTACTGTAGCCGCGTGCAGACTAATCCACCTCACCTGCTTTAGTAAATACCAAGTGTAAACGGGCGTGTGCGATCCGGACATCCCTGGGTAAGGGAGTCCGCCGAGCTGCTGAATAAATAACGTAACGAGGTAATGGCCCGTGAACGCATGATTGAAGCGAGGCAGCTCAGCTGGCGCCGTGCAGGGCCACAGTGCCACGGGTCTCCCAGCTCCCGTTAAACCTTGTACAGCCAGGAGGGAGGGAGGATGCGCTGCAACAGTGAATGCTGTGATTCCCTGAATCGGCTGTCTGGGGTACCCGAGTGGAGGAAAAGGCTCCAGAAAGTCCAACGCTCCAGGCGAGGCTAAGCTGCCCTGGGCTAAACAGATAACAGATGATCCTGAAGCAGCCGTTACAGCGAATGCACCACAGGGCCTACCGAGGGGCGCACAGAGGTGCCTTCTGCCACCGCGCGGAACAAACCCCGAATCACGCCTGAAGACGCGGAGGCGGGCGTCAGACATGGGTGCCGTGGTGCCAAACGCCTGGGTGGCCGGGGGCACATTGTTCCCCCCGATTCAAAGCGCTCTTCTAAGACAGAGAAAGAGTGGCTAGCCGGCACAGGTAGCGGCATAATGCAACGAGTGACACAGAGTAAACCAACACTCCACGAAATCTCGCCCGTTCCTTTGCCATTAACACAGCCAACTGTAGCTCCACACCATGAAGTTTAATTTGGCGCATGCTTGTATACACGCCCGCCTGGTTTGGACTGGGGAGGAAATTACACATAAAAGCACAAGAAAAAGGGGGAATTTTTCTCCTCTGCAAAGGCCAGAAACGCATGACTGGCTTCACTGTAGACGCTCGGCGCTGACCGCTGAAAGGTTAAGAAAACCTGAAACATCCGCGCCTCTCCGATGTGCATTCTCCTTGCCTGGCGTAGTGAATTAAGGGAGCAGCAGACTGAGAGCGGGGGGAATCGAGACGTAGTTTTACGACGGAAATCCCCATCGCTGCTTAAGAAGATGCCTGATTCGACAGATACCGAGTGACACACAGCGAGCAGGGCTTCCGCCGGATCTCTGGGCCGCCGCCGAGCAGAATTCCCGGAACACGGCCGCCCCCAGAAGGGACGCGGGACACACCAGCCGCTTCAGTACCTGCGGGGGGTCCCTGATTACAGCCTTAAAATCCCATCTAGGGGAACGGCGCTGCAGCCACCCGCTGGGACCCGAGCGCCGCGCAGGAACGCTAATCACAAAGCAGGAGGCTCGCCAGCACGCTTACGCAAGGCCCACTTCCAGGGCTCCCACTTAAATCAGACCTATACTTTCCCTGCGCTTTCCACGGACGTCTTCAGAGTCTCTTCAGAGAAGTGCACAATTTCTGAAGGCCTTTTCTATTTCTGCAGTGATGAGATTTCAGCTACAGGGAAAATGGAACTGCCGAATAGGAAATCTATTTTCAGAAAATATATGTGAAATGTAGTTTTATGTAAGTATTTATTATAATTCTATTAAAGAAATATTAACAATAACAATAATTAGTAAGTTATTACTTTTATTAATACATAAACATTACTTTTAATATATTTGCAGACAACACACATGCAAATGCGTTCTGCAGTGAAGCCCAGCTACCAGTGACTGGTATTTGAAAAAGTACTAGTCAACAAGCTAGTCAATATGTTCACAACATCAGCACACCAACTTGTTAGACCGGCTAATCAATGACATCAAGCTATCTAGTCAGAAACAAAGATGGGCAACATTCACTCACTGTAAAATAAAAATACACAGATTTGCAAGCAATTTTCCATGACTTTTCAAGGACAGTGGGAAATCTGAAAACCCTCCACAACCTTTCTGTGACTTTCAAAGGCTTTCCCCCCTCCCAAGGGCTGCTGGGACTTTGACCACCAGAGGGATTCTGCGTCTCAGAACCCTAAACTCCGTGCCCGTCCATGAAGCTCCAACACCAGCTCCATCCATACAGCTCTCACCTTCACCAATCTAACCATTCACTGGAGTAAAGAAATACTTACATAAACGGCAGTGAACAGTTGGTGAGTAAATCGCAAACGTTGATCAAAGTGATCACAACTGACAACACTGTTTAGCATTTTCTCCGGCAAAGCAAGCTACTTGTTCTAAAAGTTTCCACTTAACTCTTTGTCTCCTTCTGACAGCTACGACTGCAAAAGTCAACTTACAACGAGTTGTACAGTTAAATTTCTGCAGAGTAAAAGGAACTGTGAGCTGCTTTCTCCTTGTTATTTTTTTAGGCCTGCTTGTTAGGCGCTGCAACTCTGTTTTCATCTGCATCCAAGTCCCGGCAAAACGCCGACGGCGGGTCAGATTTATGACCTTCTCTGAAATCACTGGGAAAATGTTTTCATTACAAACGGCAACAGGAATTTAAATTGGTAAAATGTCAGGCTCCCCGACAGCACCGCTGTGTCTGAGAAAGCTGCCGCAAGCCGTATAGGACACTGGCGACATTCTGGGACGACCGACGGGACGGGCAGAGGAAAGGGCCTGCGCGCTGTGCGTCTCACACCTGAAACCGACTGACGGCATGGACCGAAAGGACAGTAACAGCACCCTCGGGCTTCTCCTCGCCCTTCTTAAAATCACCATGTCCTGACCTTCTGCGATACGGCCGCCCCAAAGCGCGCCCGCTCTCACCCTGGCAGGACTTGCCGGCCTGGCAGTGGGTCATGTGGTTGAGGACGTTCTTCATGGTGCGGCAGTGGGGCAGGGCGCAGGCCTGCACCTGTCCGTTGGCCTGCTCGCGCCGCTGGCACTTGTGGGCGTGGAGCAGCAGAACCAGCTGCTGCTGTATCAGCTTGCGCTTCTCGGGGTCGGCGGTGGGCCCCGCGGACACGCCCTGTCCCATGCCCACCGAGGGCAGCTGCTGCTGCTGCTGCTGCTGCTGCATCTGGGGCTACAGCGCCACCAGAGGCCAGGAAGAGAGAGGGGGGGGGGAGAAACAGAGGGGTGGAGGGATAGAGAGGGGGGATGGAGGGAGGGAGAGAGAGGTTAGGCAGGGTGGAGGGAGGGAGAGAGAGGTGAGAGATGGGTGCAGAGAAGGAGAGAGAAGGGGAGAGAAAGGGGTGGGGGGGGGGAGAGAGAAGGTGGGGGGTACGGTCAGGGAGGGAGGGAGGGCAAAACAGAAGGAGAGGGGGAGACATACGGAAGGAGGGGGACAGAGTGAGGATGAAGGGAGGGAGGGAGAGGAGGGGACAGATGGATAGAAAGGGTGGGAGAAAGGGAGAAAGAGGGAGGGAGAGAGAAGGGGGGGAAGGGGTGTGAAATTATCGAACGAGCGGTGGGGAAGCGAAAAGGAGAGGGGGGGAGAAAGAGTGCAGAGGAGGAATGGAGGGGGCAGTGAGGAAAGAGAGGAAGAAACACAAACAGCCAGACATGACACAGAGACCATTAATATTATCAAGACACAGCATCGGCTAACATTAACAGAGCTATGTTAATTGCTGAAAAGCATTTCGCCTCAACTGCCATTACGCAATGCTGAAAAACTCTCTCTCTGGCTAACTGTTGAGTTTTGTTTTTTGTTTTCTTTTTTTTTTGTCTAAAAAGGTGAAAGCGGCTTGTTAGCTTTACTCCGACTGCATCCGGCATGAGGGCACAGAAGCTCTCAGCAGGTGCTGCGTGTTCGGGGAGGGGGGCAGGCAAGGGGGGTTACTCACCAGGTTTGGCACGCTGGAGACGGCGCCGCCCTTCAGGTCGGAGGGGAAGGGTGGCAGGCTGTTGGAGATGGGGGCTTTGTTCTGGAGCTGGGCGTTGACCCCCGTCGGCCCCAGCTGCTGCTGTCCCGCACCCTGCCCGTAAGGCTGCCCAAAGGGACCGCTGTTCCCTGGCAGCCCCATCTGGAGAGGGGGGGAAGAAAGGTGGGGGGAATCGGTTAGGGCTGTTTTAATGAAAGGCAGGCTGGGCTCCTGCCAGTGCTGCATTTTACCCAAAAAACACAAGACTGAAAACAGAAGTGTGGCCATTTTGCAAGTCCATTTTAGGGCCAGAGCTGTAGTCACACAGTAGCTGCTTCTATGAAAGGTAATCAGCAATGACATTTCACCACACCTACAAATTCACTGCACACTCAAACAAGCTACATTCACTACCATGTAGTTTGAGTGTCCGGGCAACTTTTAACTGGACTGCTGCTCCTTTATTCTATAAAAAAAAAAATCTTACTACCAACTTTATTCGTTGTTCAACATATTAAAGTAAGCAATAAATGAAGTCCTTTCAAATAACACAATACACATCTACTTCTAGGTGATATTCAAAGCAGCTTCACACAACTTTTTTTCCTCCAAACAACTACATTTGATTGTAGTTCTCTAAATATCCCAGCTCTTACTTGAAACTAATTTGCGAGTGTAATTTTCTCGGCGAGCTCCTGATCCTGCACCGTGATAAAGCAAACGGAGAGCACACAGCACCAGCCTCAGGCCCGGAGCCGACAGGACGCCGCCGTTTTTCTTACTGCTTCCTCGCACACTGAGACAGCGCCGGCCCAAAAAGGCCCGTTTCCCCCTCAGCCACCCCCCCCCTCCCCCCGCCCCGGAGAAAGAGCAATCAGCCAAAGGCCTGTACCAGCGCTAACATCTACACCCCGTCGCTCCCCCAGACACTCTGTGCAGGGGGGAAGCTGCTGACCCAGTTGTACCAACAGACGGGTGCATTTGTTAACAAATCTCCCCTGCAGCCGTCGCCTGCAGGGTCCGTGGGGGGGGGGGTTTGGACGCCCCGCTGATAAGCGCGCTGCTGTCCGGCAGACACGGGCCACCCCCGCCCCGCGCCAGGGACGCTGGCACCACCCTACGCGTGGCACGCGGCAGCTGGCGAGGGCTGAGCCGTGCGCCAACCCAGCCACCGACCGTTCACACGCGGGAAAAGAGCATCCGAACCGAAAGTGGCACCGCGGAGCACCATCCGAGCAGGTGCCACTGTCCACGCGCGCTAAAAGAACACGATGTGCCCCTCACCTCAGACTTTCTCTTTTACCGCCAGGTCGGTATGTGCACATGAACACTTCAAAATAGTAACATTCTTAGATCTCTGTTTAGACTAAATACACGGCAGCCCCTTAATAGCGCTACTCATACCAAACGAATGCCAGTGTGCCTGTGGGCTTACAATGGAAGCTATCTTTTCCCCCCCACTTTTTCTGCTTAGGGAAGTGATGTAAAGTTAGCCTCAAACTCCTAGCAAAATGCCAACGTTGTTTTTTTGCTCCCATCCACATTTGTGTGATACAAGAATTCTGACATTTTGCTTGAATCTGGTAAATCTGGTGTGAATTAAAAAAATCATCATTTCAAATTACGGAAAAACAGAAAATGAAAAAAATGTTTTATGGCCCTGAAAGCACATACCTAGAAATCAAATTAGCATGTGACCTAGATTAAATCTGGCTAGACTGCAATTTTACACATTTATCCAGAAACATGACGACATTTTCACTAGCATTACATGTCCTGTCCACCGGTCCTCAGCAGTGATATGAAAAAAGCACTTCATAAAACAATTAGTCTTCATCCATTGTTCCTACATCAAAGGTAAAAGGAATTTCATACATCATTTTGATACCATTGCGCATTGAAAAAACATACATATTGTAACTGATCCAATCCAAATCACTGACAGCTAAATTAAGTTACCAAAGAAACACTTGCCATGTCTTTCAAGAAGTGGTGTTAGTAAACTAGCAGCTAAACTCTCCCATGCAACGTTAAGTCTATGAAATAAAGATGTCTCAAAAGCCATCTTGTTAACCCGCTAACTACGTAGGGATGTAACGGTACAGTGGGCCCACGGTTCGGTATGCATCGCGGTTTGGGTCACGGTAAGGGTACGGTTTCGGTATCTTTATATTTAAGAAAAAAATAAAAAACATCACCCTTTAAACAATGAACTCTTTATTTAGCATACCGACAAATAAAACTTTCCATTCAGAAAAATGGCAGCATGACTGGCTAGTAGGGCTGCTCGATTATGGCAAAAATAATAATCACAATTATTTTGGTCAATATTGAGATCACGATTATTTAACACGATAACTCATTGACTTTGGAAACATCAAGCATTTACTGAACTTTTAACCCTTTCGCATAGTAACGTATGCTTATGCTATGTAGCGCGACTGTTACGTTACATGTTTTGAGTTTTCATTAGCGTTATTAAGCTTCTCATTATTTTCAGTTAGCATTTGCTATATTTTTAAATGTTAAATCGCTGTTCCCGCAAACATAAAATTAGCTAGAATTTTTCCAATCTAGTGCTCTAATTGCACTAGAGATGAAACGGTATGAACATTTATATCTCCGGAGCGCTGTCACTGCCTTCCGCCTTGTTTTCACTGACGCAAAACAAACCCACGTTGCATGCTGCGCCTGCGCACCTGCGTCTGGGAGACTTGCTAACTTCGGTTGATGCTAGGCAGTATTTAACGTGAGTTTTTCAAAGCACGGTAATCAACCACGGTTTTAATGATAATTAAAATTTGAAACGGTAATACTAACCGTCAGGAATTTTACCCGCAACCGTTTCATCCCTAGATCGCACCGTTTTTTAGCATACGCGCCAAACGGCAAATCACACCGGTGTGACCGTACATGTTTGTCTTTAGTTTCCCCTCTCTTCTCCAGCTCGTGTTTGCATACAGAGCGCTGATAGGCTCCAGGGAAATTCTGACAGGCTCCAGAGACGTTCTGTGGATCTGAGTGTACAACGCGCGTGTAGTCTGCAGTGCAATAAGCAAGTTCTGGAAATTATAGGAAAATGACAGGCATATCGTATTACGGCGGTTCACATGTGCGTATTGAACCGTAGGGGGCGTACCGAACGGTTCGACAAAATACCGTGTACCGTTGCATCGCTACTAACTAGGAAATCCAGCAGCACTATTAAGACAGCGCACACTAGGAAAGTTCCTGTAAGTATTATAACATGCTGTGTACTACTCATTAGCAGTTCCATACATTCAATAGAACACGTTCATTCTTACTTTGAGAAGACTCTCGTGAAGCAGAATTTGGCAAATTGTGGATCCATTTTATAAAAGTGACATGGCACTTAAACCCGTGGTACATTCTGAATATTAGCACGAACAGGGGTTTGATATCTGAAGAAAGGATTGGAAAGAAAACTTTAATAGCCATTATTTTTGTTTAGTTATCTGCATTATTTCTCAGGGAATATCATTTTAATAATGTCTTATGAACTCCTTTTCGTGAGGCGTATCGTATTATGAGCTCATGCCCAGTGTGAATCAGATCAAGCAGAGAGAAAGACAGGCGCAAACACTGTGTGCTCGGCTGACGCTGACAGCTAAGGGCCGTCGTGACCCCATGACAAGCTGGCAGTACCTCAAACACCAAGAACAGGGAACCACCGACCAGCCCCCACGACCCTGCTGCAGGCGAGGACCACTGTCCTCCAAACAGCTCCAAATCAGGGCGGCAGTGTAGCACAGTGGTTAAGGAGCAGGACTTGTAACCAAAAGGTTGCCAGTTCGATTCCCCCTTGGGGCACTGCTGCTGTACCCTTGGGCAAGGCACTTAACCCAGAATTGCCTCAGTAAATATCCAGCTATAACCTAAAAAAAAAAAACTGTAACCTATCCAAGTCGCTCTGGATGAGAGCATCTGCTAAATGCCAATAATGTAGCGTAATGTAAATCCAGGCACCGACTGGCCCAGCCACAACAGAAGTGTTGAAGACAAAACCGCTGCTTCCCACCATGTCAAAAGCAGGCACAACTCCCAGCTCAACAAAACGAGCAACACAATTACACTGAGGGGGTGGAGCCTGAGCAGCGGGACAATAAAAAAAAAAAAAATTCCCCAAACGCTGCGCGCTCCTATCAAAGCAAGCGAAAATTACACATTATCTCCACGCTACCAATCAAACAGTAATTACATGCACGGCTTGACCGCCGCCCACTTGACTTGAATGTGAGTGGAGAGGCAGTGCATGGTGGCACACAGGGGACGCAGTGTTATTCCTGCCCCCCCTCGCCCCCCCCCCAGGCCCTGATGCTCGACAGCAGGCTCTCTGGCGGCTCTCGGCCACTGACAGCGCTCCAGCAGACGAGATAAAAAGGCCCAGCTGAGCTGAGAGAAACCAGCTTTCCGCACAGCTGAGTGTCGGCGCCAATCCCCAGCCTCGCCACCCTGCTCTCACACACACTCACACAGACACACACTCACTGTCTCACAGACAGGACACACACACGTGCAGACACACACACACACACACACACACACACACACACACACACACACACACACACACTCACTGTCTCACAGACAGGACACACACACGTGCAGACACACACACAGGAACACAAGCATACACACAGTGCAGCAGTCAATTCTGATACGCACGCACACACAAGCGCAGCAAAGCGACAGTCAACTCTCAAACAAACAACAAAACACAGCAGCCAGCACTCGCTGTTCCAGAGCCAGGCCAGGCAGTGAGAGAGAGAGAGAGAGAGAGAAAGAGAGAAGGGGGGGAGGGGGAGCAGAGAGCGGGAGAGAGAGAAAATCTTTTCTTGAAAAAGCCCTGCCTGGCTCACTCACTCAGCCACCGTAACACCCTCCCTGCCTGAACGGCCACAGGCCCTCCCCTGCAGCACGGGTTACGGCGTTCCCTCCCCTCACGGTGCAGAGTGAGCCCGGCGCGAGCCAGAGAGATCACACGCTCGCGGGGTTTACTACGCCAGACACCCGACACGCCACAGCCGCGGAAACCGTGCCAAACCAGCACGCCCAGCTCTGACGCTGCCTTTCACCGCCACAGCATTGTAACCGCTCCCCCCGGCTCATTCAGGGGTTACAGAGCACACACACACACACACACACACACACACACTCTCTCTCTCTTTCTCTCTCACAGACAGGACACACACATGTGCAGATACACACACACACACACACACACACACACACACACACACACACACACACACACACACACACACACACACACACACACACAGGGGTTACAGAGCAGAGGACATCACACTGCAAACACGCCGTACTCAAGCGCGAGACGGATCTGTCCTGCCACAGGAGCGACCCTCGCGCTGCGTCATTTCAGCTTTCACTGGGACCTGTTACTACGCCAGATGCACGTCGTATAAAGAAATAAAAAATAAATAACAGACAGGCCAGCTGCAGCTTCCTGTCCAGCCAGTACAGCAGCATCAAAGGCTCTTGATGATCTCAATTCAAACTTGCGTTACTTAAGACCAACTTTGCAAGGCCTAATGTGCGTTAGAATACCCAATCCTCCCCCCCCCCCGTTATGGCTGCCGCTTTTTTATGTGGCGAGGACCGCCTGCATCTTCTTCGAAAGTGAGACTGCAGGCTGGTTTCCGATTGACTTCCTGCGAAACCACAGATGTTGCACACTGCGATAAACAAGCCCTGCAGCTCCGAGCCGGCACCTGCGAGCCGGCAGCTCTGTGTCGGCACCTCCGAGCCGGCAGCTCTGTGTCGGCACCTCCGAGCCGGCAGCTCCGTGTCGGCAGCTCCGAGCCGGCAGCTCCGAGCCGGCAGCTCCGAGCCGGCAGCTCCGAGTCGGACCCTCCGAGCCGGCAGCTCCGTGTCGGCAGCTCCGAGCCGGCAGCTCCGAGCCGGCACCTCCGAGCCGGCAGCTCCGTGTCGGCAGCTCCGAGCCGGCAGCTCCGAGCCGGCACCTCCGAGCCGGCAGCTCCGTGTCGGCACCTCCGAGCCGGCAGCTCCGTGTCGGCACCTCCGAGCCGGCAGCTCCGTGTCGGCACCTCCGAGCCGGCAGCTCCGAGCCGGCACCTCCGAGCCGGCAGCTCCGTGTCGGCAGCTCCGAGCCGGCAGCTCCGAGCCGGCAGCTCCGAGCCGGCAGCTCCGAGTCGGACCCTCCGAGCCGGCAGCTCCGTGTCGGCAGCTCCGAGCCGGCAGCTCCGAGCCGGCACCTCCGAGCCGGCAGCTCTGTGTCGGCACCTCCGAGCCGGCAGCTCCGTGTCGGCAGCTCCGAGCCGGCAGCTCCGAGCCGGCACCTCCGAGCCGGCAGCTCCGTGTCGGCACCTCCGAGCCGGCAGCTCCGTGTCGGCACCTCCGAGCCGGCAGCTCCGAGCCGGCACCTCCGAGCCGGCAGCTCCGTGTCGGCAGCTCCGAGCCGGCAGCTCCGAGCCGGCAGCTCCGAGCCGGCAGCTCCGAGTCGGACCCTCCGAGCCGGCAGCTCCGAGCCGGCAGCTCCGAGCCGGCAGCTCCGAGTCGGACCCTCCGAGCCGGCAGCTCCGTGTCGGCAGCTCCGAGCCGGCAGCTCCGAGCCGGCAGCTCCGTGTCGGCACCTCCGAGCCGGCAGCTCCGTGTCGGCACCTCCGTGTCGGCACCTCCGTGTCGGCACCTCCGAGCCGGCAGCTCCGTGTCGGCACCTCCGTGTCGGCACCTCCGAGCCGGCAGCTCCGAGCCGGCAGCTCCGTGTCGGCAGCTCCGAGCCGGCACCTCCGTGTCGGCAGCTCCGAGCCGGCACCTCCGAGCCGGCAGCTCCGAGCCGGCACCTCCGAGCCGGCAGCTCCGCGTCGGCACCTCCGAGCCGGCAGCTCCGCGTCGGCACCTCCGTGTCGGCACCTCCGAGCCGGCAGCTCCGAGCCGGCAGCTCCGAGCCGGCAGCTCCGAGCCGGCAGCTCCGAGCCGGCAGCTCCGAGCCGGCAGCTCCGAGTCAGCAGCCGCTTTGCTGTTTTTTTTGTCTGCCGTTTTTGTAAATTGGGAGCTATAATAAACTCCACAGGCCAGAAGTAAATGTGAATGGAGTCGGATCTGGCCAATAGGAAGCGGAGAGTGGGCGGAGCTGCTCTCTGTGTGGCAGGTTGGCCTGTCGGTGATTGGCTGACTGCTCTTGACAGGTTTCTCTCTCTCTACACTCGCAGTGCTGGTTTCCTTCCACTTATTATGCCGGTTTCTCTTAGCTTTCCTTCGCCTGGCAATTTTGATTTTTTCCTCTCTTTCTTGCTTTACAATGCTGATATTTCTATTTTCTGAATGTAGACATCCTTCCTCACAATGTAGACACCTCTCTCCTCCCTCTGCAAATATCTCTTCTCACAATGCCGGCATCTCTCTTCTCCAACTGGAGATATCACTCTTCCCAAAATGCTGATTTCTCTCTCCTCCAGCTGAAGACATCTCTCTCCTCCCAATGTATATAGTCATTTCCTCACAATGCATACATCTCTTTTCCCAATGCAGACACCTCTTTCCACCCAGTGCAGATATAGCTCTCCCTCTTCCTGACGCTGATATCTCCCCTCGCGCACTGAATTCAGTTGTCTCATTTCAAACATTACTTCCCCAGCAGATAACCACCCAGTGCTATCAAATCCAGCTGATCCAATTCAGCAGTGAGCAGCCAATTAGTCCTGATGGTCCGAGTCCAGGCGCAACAGCAACAGCACCGACAGGCACCGACAAACTGCGTCACCGCTGGTCCTCAAAAACTCAGCGGTCAACCACAGCGCCGCAAAGAAACGTGAACCCCTCGGCGGTCCAGTCACGTGTGCGGGTCTAACTTTACAGAACGCTGCACGCGAATGATTTAAGGAGCCAAAATCCGCTTTCGGTCGGCTGTTCCCAGCCGCCCTTCCCTAACAGAGGCCAACGAGCCGTGAAGGCAGGGTACTGCAGACGCGCTGGTGTAAACACAGACTTCTGTTTAAAAGGCAGCGGGCCTCACACTTCAATATTCCATATAATCACATAAACACGAACACACAAAGAAAGCCAGTGAAATACAGGTCTACCAGCAGACTGCTAACATTCAGGCAAGCCTGTCGGCGGGTGACATCTCGAAACAGAAGTCTGCACAGCCCGCCCCCCCCCCCCCGCCCCCCCGCGGCAGGTTAAGCAGGGACCTGCACGCGTGGGGAAAGCCCAGTGAAGGTGTTCCGCATAATGGCGGGCGCCGGGTCCGAAGTCCGCCACATTTTACACCACCCCCGGCGCGCCACTCCGGAATTTATCACCCTCGTTTTATGGCACACCTCTGAGCATCACGGCGCCCATTAATTGGGCAATTAAGCAGAAAACAAACACCACTTGTCACTGTCAAACACAATGAGACAAAGCAGTATGGGAGGGGAAAAAAAAACCCCACAGAGGCTCTGTCAATGCGGCCCTGACTGCCTGTGCTTGGATGACCTTATGAAGCACGGCAGCCTCACACTGACACGATCGCTACGCAGGGACGGTACGCACTCACCTTGTTCATGTTCCCGGCCTGCTGCGCGTTCATGGCGGGGTGTGCTCCTGCCTGCGGCGCCCCCTGGACGAGCGTCTCCGCCAGCACGCTCCCCGTGCCGCCGGCCCCGCCCCCGCCGCCTCCTCCCGTCGCTCCCCCGACCGCCGGCGCCCCCTGCATGGCCTGGCCCTGGTACTGCAGCGCCGCCCCCCGGCTGCGCCCGGCCGGCCCCAGCGAGCCGTTCATCACCTGGGCCTGCTGGAGCCCGTGGCCGGGGCCACTGTTCAGCATGGCCTGGTTGAAGCCCGCGTTGAGGCCCATGCCGCCGCCGCCGCCCCCCTGGCCCGTGGGGACGGCCGTCTGCTTCTGCGCCTGGGAGGGGTGGGAGGGCGAGGGTGAGCCCTGGCCCAGCGGGCTCTTCCCCAGCGCCCCCAGCTGGCCCCCCATGCCCGGCTGGGGGCTGCCGGAGTTGAGGCCCGGGCCCAGGCCGGAGCCGCTCCCCGCCCTCAGGAGCTCCGACAGCTGCTTGTGCTTGGAGGCAGCGTCCGGCACCATTCCGCCCAGGCCGCCGCCCCCTCCCCCGCCGCCGCCACCGTTGGAGGGCATGGTCACCAGGCCCAGGTCCCCGCCGTTTGGAATCAGCTCGTCCGGGAGGTCGTTCTCCAGGTCGAACAGCGAGACCAAGTCTACTGGGAGAGGGGGAAGAGAGAGAGACGGGCGTACGGTCAGCCACACCGTGCTCCTAATCAGCATCCATAAAAGACTATCGCACTATGGCCAAGCAACGTCTCGGTCCGAACTCAGCACATTCTCCAGCGTGCAGTCATACTTAAACGCCAAAGCAGCCAAAGGAATAACAACAGGATCAATAAAAGAGATCAATAAAAACCTCATATACCGCTATTAGTAAGACCATCCATAAAAACAAGTCAACAAAGCAGCATGGCTGATAAGGTTGGTGTTACCACAGTGGTCAGCGGTAGCATTTCACTGCAGGAGCAGCGTGCGCAGACAGGAAATGAGAGGGACACGCTTTCTCTGTTGGAATGACCCTATACACATGTGCAGAAACACTGATCTCAGGACAGTGCTCGCTCGCTACTCCCTCCAGTTTGCAGGGGTGCTGTAAGGCATCACGAGCACGGTTCCCATTCCCCGTTAAAAAGTCAAAGCTACATCCGACGCCTATCCCAAAAGGAAAATTAACGAACAATTTCAATATAAATGTACTCTCATTTGTACCTTCAGCATCGAATTATAAAATCAATTAAAAATAATTAAAACCCGTGGGAGCTACAGTGTAATTACTTTCCAGTTGAAACCCGCACGACTTGTGTGCGACTACAGTGTAAGGATTTCTGTAATAACTGCAGTGATGAACCTCGGTTTCTAAAGTGTGAAACGTATATTTGTACGCTACCATAATTGTTTGTTGCAGATATTATGTAGTCACTCGTTCTTGTGACTTAGATGCTACGACACAACCACTGCACTGACTGGCACCGATGGCTGACGGTGCCTAGTTTGCTTTAAGCATCGCCGGCTGTGAATAAATGGAAAACTTGGAAAAGGCAGATTGTCTGTCAACTTCATATCATGTCATCCTGATCTTATAACCAGCTGAGGCTCACAGTCTATTAGAACCCTAAGTCGATCCGACAGCTAGATATCTGTTATGCGGCGCCAGTTAGTTAACGCAAGCCAGGTGGTCACTTTGGGACACGGAGCCACTGCATTACATGACACATCAAAGACTTCCTCTCCACTTGGCCATAACGGTGTGCAAACACTCATCTAAACACAGACTCTAAATCAAAAAATGTCTGCGATACACTTTACTCTGATCCAATTCTTCGAAACTTCTCAGAGAGGAAAAATCTGCTAGGCCTACTTACATGCCACTATGAGCTAACCCAGAGCGTGAGACTTCTATAAAGTTGCCGTGTACCTTGGATCCCGCCGTCATGACTCCATTCGAAGAGCACCGAGCTCCATACCTCACGGGACTTGTAGCAGCTGGGTGGTTCTTTGTTTATATTAGACCTGACTCTTCCTGCAGTTGCAATTCAAACTCCTGTCCCGATTTGACCCTTTTGGGGTTTTCTGATTTGACCCAAGTCCCCCAAAGTTCTGACTTTGCCCTGGGGTCTGATTTGATCCAACCCTTTTAGCTTCCCTTGTTAACAGGGAAATAACAACAAGCTCAAAGAGTCCGCCTGCCTTTCTCAACAAGACGGAGGAGTTGTGAAACCAAGCTAGGCTAACCAAGGCTAATAAACGAAGCTTCATTAGCAGGGAAAAATGTACTCCATCTTTTGAAAATGCTGCATACTCTTAAAGGCTGTCTGAAGAGGGGGTCAGTGAGCAACTTGGTGCAACAAACTACAGCAGCCACATGATGCTGAAGGGGGGGGGGGGGGGTTCTGCTCCTGTGCTCTTTTTTCAGCTGCTGATGGGTGCTGCTTCCTGCAGTCTGGGAAGCTTTCATACCCGGGACAGCAGCGGCCTCACAGACAGGCACCTGCAGCCGGGGCTGGGAGCTGCTAGCTACTTTTATTAGGCTTGGTATTAAGGCACTGCCACCGGTGTCTGTGGCACAAAGGCACCTGTAAGAAGTTGTGTTTTTCTCCAGTTGCCACGTGGTACGGTGGCCACCCCTGCCTTGGTGCGGTGTCTTATGAAAGTTTGGGGTTACGTCACATAAGTGATGCACAGAATCAGTTTTTTCCTTATAAATGTCCTTGCTGAAGAGCAAGAGGCGTAATCCATTTGAATTTGGAGCTCACTACCACAACGCCATCTCTCTCACACAACTACAAGAGGGATCCAGCACCAAGGATCACATGAACCCTTCGGTCCCCATGCAATCAAAAAAAAAAACATCACACTGTCTCAAAAGCTGCAGTAAAGAAGAATGGCACCACGAGAGTTCACTGTGTCTATTTACGTTCATGTCGTACGTCGAATGTGAGGGTTTTTAGCTTGCTTCCTCTATCGAACGACCCGTAGTGATGCAGGAACGTAGCAGGACGGCGGAGGCGAACGCAGACTGTGCCGCTAACGGCCGCTGCTGGGGCAGCAGGCACCGACCGGCTGTGCGGAAAGGTCATCTCAGGCCGGACGAGCAGATCCTGGACGCGATGCAGGCGCAGAAAATTCTCAGCGCCACAGTCATTGTCTCTGAAGAGTGTTACTCCGGCTTACAGAACCAACACCTACTTGTGTCTGTCCCAACGCGCCCACGTCACGGTCCCTAACCGCCTGCACGACGAGTACATTTCTGTTTATTTGTGGATTGAGCCATTCCAAAGGAGTGTGTGAGTATTCAACAACAACTCATTAAACAAACGCATCACATTCATTAATTTGTCTTAAATTCAGTACATATAAAAATCTGTTTCTTTCAATATGACCCACTTTCCCACAATAGGCCATGTTACTTTTCCATTAATGTATGAAATGAATTTTCATTCATTTACAAATTAGCATTAACATCACAATGACCGGCAAACATAGCCGGCGGTTATGAACACGACAACATTCTGATTTTAAGGAAAAATGGAAGATGCAGACAGGGCTGATGATAAAAGGAATCAACATTTACCACTTACCATCAATATTTATTTTTAAAGGCCAAAGCTAAAGCAACTGTTCAGCTGAAATGTATATATGCAGGACTCACTCTGGAAACAAAAAAGGCTGTAGCTGAGTGCTAAAAAGCCAGCTGGATGGTCACGTATTCAAATCAGGTTTGAATGGTAACTGAGCCAGTCACCATTAGTAAAATCAGTGTTAACCACTTATGGCATAAATTCTCCTCAAATATTTCATCCATCACGACACGTTTGCTTTGCTTCCCGCAATTATCAATGACAATGACAAGTACATCAAGACAGTTGCCTTTCCATTTTTTTTTTCAGAACTTAAGCCGACTTCAGTTAATCAAACATTCCCTGGACTCAAGTGATATACAGAGAAACCAGTATACTACATACATATACAATAGCTCATTCATGATACAGGTTCATAAAAGGGAAGGTGATGCTGCACTCAGTGTAGAGGAGTAACACTCACATCAGCACCTTTAATAACTTTAACCATTTCATTAAATCTCTGGAATCTGTGGCCTGCATTTTAAGTGCAATGGCTTTGTGTGGCTTGCATGAAAAGACGTAAACCTAATTCTACACTGATGTCAACTCTGAGGCAGCGCACTTCCCAAAAAGCACTTCTCTTTTCTGCCAGGCAAGCAGGTGGCCGCCTCCCCCTCTGCCGAACTGCTCTCAGCGCGGTTCAACACCCGCCACCCGCAGGACAGACTCACTGAATGGCAGACTGCCTGCCAAGTCCTCTGCTGGGCGCATACTCTCTTTCTTTCTTTCTTTCTTTCTTTCTTTCTTTCTTTCTTTCTCTCACTCACTCATTCACTCACTCACTCACTCACTCACTCACTCACTCTCTCACTCTCTCACTCTCTCACTCTCTCACACTCTCTCTCTCTCTCTCTCTCTCTCTCTCACACACACACACACACACACTCGTGTGCATGCACGCACACATATACACACACACTCTCTCTCTCTCTCTCACACACACACACACACACACGCAGATACACACGTGCGCGCACACACACGCACAGCTGTCTACAATGATGCCCCCACGCCCAATCTTTGGAGTGCTGCCAAAATGCAAAGTATTGTTTTGGTTTAGTAGCGCCGTGGAACTGGAGTCCTGGCAAGGGAAGCTTCTTTCTCTCTCTCTCACTCCTCCCCCTCTCTCTCACTCCCTCCCTCACTAACTCTCCCTCCCTCTCGCTCTCTCACTCACAGATTCTGCTGCGTGGACTGACTATAGCTCAGACCCTGTGCTAAAAATATCCGCAACCCCTGCGCACCTCGGCCCACCACAGACCCCAGTCCCCTGCTGTCAGTCATTTGGCCCCAGCCTCCTGCTCAGAGTCTGGGCCGCCCTGAGATTTCGACAGCTCCACTGGGCCACTTCTGCTACCACACTAAGAGGAAAGGGCCACCCGAGCCAATGACCCATTATGTCTACATCACAGTCTGTGGCACATTTGGGGTTTGTACAGACATCATATATCTGAGAATGATATGCACGCAAATTACAATTTTACGTGGCTGACTGCAATTTTGTGGCTGACTGCGATGTCATAATCACATATGGACTTGGCACGCATATCAGAGAAAATCTGGACATTTTAAAAGGGAAACGGAATCCTTTTGTATTTCAGCGGGCTGCAGAATGTCATCAGAGAGATTTATTTTGCCTGATAAAATAAAGGAGACAGCTGAACAACAACGCAACAACAAAAAGTAAACACACAGACTGGCAGCACAAGCCAAGTTCAGCGGCACAAATGAAACGGCTGGCGTGATTTTGGCGCGTTTCAAATTGCGTTTCGGCGCGTTGCTCAGGAGTGATTCTCTCGCTTAGAACAGACCATTTCAGTGAAGTCTGAAAATTGATTCAGTTTCCAGTCAGAATCAGCTGTGACATTTCATCCAGGACCAAAGAGCGATGCACAGAAAGGCACCCGAACAAGCGGCAGTGCTCTGTCTCCTGTCAAACATCACATTCCCAGCGAGCGAGGAAAAAAGTACAGCCTTCTGTACAATCTTACGATAAGCACGAAGACTGAGAGCAAAGGGAGACAGACTGCCAGCCAGCTGATCTGTGAGAGTGCTGCAGGAACGATGACGTGATGATGTTAAAGGTTAGCCTGACGCGATCTCCCCCTCATCAGCAACCTTCCCGCTACCTCACACATTTCACACTCCACAAACTCAAAACCACACGCCAGATCAAAGGTATTTACCGTTAGCACACTCTTTACTCAACTGGTAAAAAGCTGAAGGAATTGGGCTGGAACTTGCCTTCAACTGCAGACCACGGAATCCTGTTTTTACATTATATTTTTCAATGACATAGCACATTAGCACATAATAAAATGTAGTAAAAAAAAAAAAGCTCACTCAATGAACTTCAATGCTATTTATAAATGCGTTGTGGCAACTCAGCAACTAGACAACTCAGATGTTACGTGACTGGAACGTACAGGCATCTGAACAAGTACATCATAATTAATATTTAGTTATAATCATAAGATATACCAGGAAAACGAGAGATACAGGATTTCTCAATACACGAGCCGTCTCGAGTTCAGCACGAGGGTCCGGCTTGTGAGTGTGCACTAGCAGAACTGCGTTTACGCACTAGCCGCAGCGTGCACGGCCATTTGCGATCCACACAGAACGACACACGTGGCCCTAGATACAAATCACTCTGAAACGCAAGCGCTTTTCACCACAGTAACGATGGTCGCAGGGGCTGGGAATTAAGTGAATGCCAAATTATATTTTCCAGAGGAAAGGTGCTGGCTTCGGTTCAATGCTTTCATTTTACAGTTAACAGTCCACAATAACAATAACCGGGTTGGCAGTTGGGAGCTTTCTGGGTAACACGGAAATGCCCGTCATTTGCTTTTTTCGGCCTGAGCTGGCCATGAGCATGCCTAGAAAGACCTTGCAGTGGATTCCGCTTGCCTTTTCAGGACCCCTTTCGGCAGCACCAGCTTCTTATTCACAGACAGCGAGGGATTACACAGCCAATTAACTGCAGAGGGGGTATTTAGGTGTCCAGATTGCAGACTGAGGCAGACTGGGAATTTGGCCAGGACACAGGGGTTAACACCTCCATTCTTATGCTAAGTGCCAAACGGATCTTTCAAGCCGGCATGAAGTGCTGACATCAGTATTCATTGTAAAATAGGAAATTACACAGATGCATTGTGAACAAGCACGGCTTCATGATTATAGCACAGTTTTAACCGAGAGACAAATTTCTCTGCTTCTGGCTGCTTTTGGCTGTTTATAAGCAGAAAAAGCTGTGTCATCATGGTTTCATTTGAAGGTTTTGCTACATCTACCAAAAACCACATCTTTTCAGAGTACATTAAAAAACACATTTAGTGATCATGTATAGAAGTCATAGTTTACATCAAATGAAATCATACATTATACCACAACACAAATTTTGATATTTGCACATAAAAATAAAGTAGAAATGGTCCATGTATTGCATCTGGTTTGATTTTGCGCTGTGCTGGAGATCTTGTATAGGACTGAGAAATACTGGCAAAACTACAAGTTTGACCCCGGCCAACCAACGCTCGCTGTACACAGAAGGTCTCATTGAGGAAAAACGATTGGGTTTTGGGAATTGTATACTCTCTCTGGTAAATGAAGATACAAAGATATGTTTTAATATTAGGTGGTTTCACAACCACTATAACTGAAATCAAGAAAACGGTAAATACAGCTCCAGTTCTTTTCACTGACCACCGCCTGAAGTGACAGCATATGCGTTCAGTTTACATACAAACATCACATAGCCCTAGGGCAGGGCTTCTCAAAGTCCAGACCTCGATCCACATCCAGACCAACCCAGCCCATACCTCGTGTTATGAATACAATAAAACCTTATGAAGTGTAACGTTTTCTATTTTGAAATACATTTTCTATTGATCAATAAATTGTCAGTGACACTGAATAGACAGCGTAGCTGGAGATCATTCACAGCAATCCTATCCCCAGATGAATGCGGTTTTAATGTGCCTTATTTCCCTATCGTTGACATTGTTGTCCTAGCGATGTTAACTGCTGGAGAGTGTTGTGTGTTGTTGCTGCCGAGTTCACGCATTAACGTTACACCGAAGAATTTGGTATCCGCTCCTATCGCAGATACAGAATGTGCCTCGTTGTCTGTAGTACCCGATTTCTACAACTAGTGTAAATATAGTTGTAAGTTAATAAATATGATAAAAAAATACTGATTACAGTTATTATTGTAACTCCATGCAACTGACAGTTAGGCTACTGTAACACTTTATGTGTAAACACAATTAAAATATTACTGACGTTCAACAATACTGTTACTATTCCTAATTTCCATGTTTGCAGAGAGCACTCTGTCATCCTATTGGTCAACTTCGGAACATGTCGCAGGAGATTCTAAAAAAATTCTGACATGCTAGACTTTTCGTCGGGGTGTCGTGGGGCGTCCCAGACGCCACAGCGCTGTTTGTCGATTATGTCACATTACAAGACCCATTCGTCGCTCGCCGTCGTTCTCGATGTTCATATTCGAGCTCGATGTTGGAAATTTGTCGGCTACGACAAAATCGTGTCAAAATCGGGCTGAAATCGTGTTGTCTGAACCCGGCATTAGTCATACCTGATGTGGGAGCATACCTCCAGTTTTCCGAGGCCATGTGAAATGCTTCCGGGGGAAAAACGCCTCTCGTGTCTATTCAATGTTTTAAATGATATCACATCAACAGCGCTATGCTGCTTCCATGTGGTAAATAGAAACACACAGCTACAAAGATAAAGAGTGAAAACATACGCTATGTGTTTTTCAAAGCTACATATAGATACAAGTGATATTCTTCTGCCCCAGAAGCCAGTGGCGGCGGGCAAGGATGGCATTTATCGATTTAAATTACGTTAAATGCTCATGACACATCACAGCTTTTGTGAGGTCTGTGTTCTAAACGTTATTGCACTCAACCTAACCTAAAAGTTTATTCTCAGTAATTTAAATCGATTTAACTAAATTTAGCTCCGTTTTGCAATTTGAATTGTAACACAAGAAAGCTATAATGTGAAACATGTAAGAGAAAGCCTTGGGATTACTTGCCACTTAATTATTCGAACTGCCATCCTTGTTAATGAAACAATCTCATGCTGTAGCTTACGCAAGAGCACACAAATTTCAGACAATCTGCGGTGTTTCGTGAGCATAATCATTTTATTCTAATTACGCAATTGGTGTTAATTTTTATGTGAATTATTTGTTTTATTGTTAATCAAGGAGGATAAAGGGGAACAGGTTGAAATAGATTTAAAGTTAGTGTTCCTCTGTTTCCAGCTCACCCGCCGCCACTTCTGGAAGCATTTAACTGAACTTTGGAGGTGTGCTCCCGCATCAGGCATGACTAAAGGGAAAAAAAAACACGGGAAGAAACCTAACGCCACATACTGGGGATCGCTGTTAATGCACAAAAAATAGCTAGTCAATATACCGCGACAGCTATATCGTGCAGCCCTGCTATTTATAGTTATGTGACATTTATGCTATAGACCACGTGAGAGCTCTGCAAAATGAAACTCAAGTTTTATTTCAATCTTTTCCCACTCTCTGAAATAACTGAAGGAAAATCTGTGAAAAGAAATGTCACATCAAAAGAAACTTTCCAAATGTTTCTGAAAAATGAGACCGAAAACATGAATTTATTTCACCACAAAAGTATTCACAGAATGTTGTGCCACCAGAAAAAAAAAAAAAAAGTGGATCTGAACCCATTACTCTTTTTGATCGGAAGGACCATTTCCAAAAGCTGCATTGAAAAGGCTGACACAGACCTTGTAGTTATCAAGGTTTTGCTTCCAGCATCGATGGCGCTGCTGGCCTACCAACAATAAAACTCCAGACACAGCCAGCAAATGGCGTAACTGCTTTGCTTGCTCCTGGATTAGTGCTAAAAACCAAGGGCACTAAAACAGAGGGGACAAAGAGGTACGCTACCACTGATCACAGCGAACAGCCACAGCGAACAGCCACAGCCTGATGGAAGTAGAGTTTTTGTGGAAAAAAACCCCTCTAACTGCACACAAAGTCCAGGCGCTTGAGTCAGTCTGGCCAGCAGCCAGCGCGCGGCGTAATGCGATGTCCTACAGTAACACAATGGAGAACCAATCTGTCTGCACTGGCTCAGCTAGATCTGGCTACAGCTGCGCTGGCCTTGTTCCAGCTCCACTGTGGAAGGGGAGCAAAAGCACAGGCGACCCCTGCCACCGGTTGTTAGCTCATCAGGTGAAGGGCCGCGGTGGTTTAAGTTAGGTTTAGGTGTACACAGGGCTGTGGGCCGCACGGTCAAGGGCATGTGGAGGTTAGTCAGGAGATCAGGACCCCAGCAGCAGTTACATCAGCGACCGAGCTGACCTACAGTTCAGGCGGACCACACTAAACGAAGAGGGACACCCTTTTGTGGTTTACAACGCTTTCGTTTTAGGCATCGATCAGCACCAAAACGAACAAAAAAAGCAAGGCGTTGTACCACGTGCAAAACCACGTGGTCAGGGGAGGCTGTGCATCCTGGTGGGGGGGAGGAGGGGGGGGGCGCGCACTCCGCATCACGCCGCGTGTGTCGGGTCGCTGGAGACCGCTTTGCCCCACAGCACTGTTTACCAGCGCGAGGAGGAGGAGGAGGAGGAGAGGGGAAATCTCTGTCAGTGCGGTCAGATAACACACTGCTGGAGATCCTCGAGAGGATCTGCCACTTCCTGTCAGAGTGTCGGGTTTCAGGTCTATCTATTAGGGGCTCCAGCCACCCCACCCCCTTGCTCTCCTCCTTCCCCACGTTCCCCCTCGCTTCCTGCTCTCTCCCTCCCTCCCTGGCTCACCCCCTCTCCTCGGAGTCTTCCCTCTCAGACGGTACAGCAATTACAGAAACCAGCCGGCACAATCCACAGCGCCGTCACGCCCGGATCAAGCCCAGGCTGAGCCGCAGCCTTCCCGCAGTGTTAACAAGCACACGTGAACCCAAAACTGTGCGTGTAAACACACTAACAGGTGAGAGCGGAGAGAAACTTCTACTATTAAAAGTGCCTGAATGACAGTGATCCTGAGTGGCTCGGTTGGCAAGGCGCCCGTCACGAGTGCAGGCTGAGCCCTACGGCCCAGGCTCCAAAATGTTCCCATCGGCTAATAACCCAAGAGCAGCAGAAGACAGCGGCTTCACTCAGTCCAGGATAGAGGTGGGCACGTCAGCTACGTCTGCCATTCATCTGGTGTTTGCGTGTTGCTTGGATGATGTCAGAGGAGTAGCGCTTATCTTCCAATGAGAACCCGCTCCGCTGTAGTGCAGTGTGCGAAAAGTTGCCCTGTGCTGCATGTGGCTGAATTGAAGGATTGCATGCACTTTGATTCAGTGCTCCTGCATCAGTGCAAAGGTTGCTGGGGTGAGACGAGCCTAATGTACAAATGGTGGCTCCCAAACAGGGGGTAACATATGTGGGAAAAGCATTAGAAACACCTGAATGATGACAAAAACGCCCTTTATTGCTGAGGAATGTGAACGGATCCTTCAGCAAGTGGTCAAAAGCTGTAAAAAGCTGCTCTATTTCAATCATTACAATGGCTACACGGCCGATCAAACACACTGCACAACGCTTCAGCTTTTATGAGAGTTAAAAATAAAATGCTTGAGGTGCTTTAACAGGCGAGATGTGATTACCTCAAGGTGTTTCAAATTAATGGTATGCAAACATATGCAACAGATGTAGCAGCTACTTGACAACAACAACACGTTTACGACACTGCAGGCTGCCAAATCAAACATTTAACTACACACACACACACTCTCTCTCTGTCTCTCTCTCTCAATGAGTGGCAGCAAATGGATTTCTCTTTTGTTTGTGTTTTTACACAAACAGACAGCGTGCGTCCGAACATAAAAACGCCCTGCTGTTCCCAAGTACTGCGCACAGCTGATCTGAGAACAGCGAAAACGCCGCTCCGGAGGAGAGGGAGGGAGGGAGACAGCTTGAAGGCAGGACAGTCAGCGGAGGCCTGCATTTTTTTTTAACGGGGCTGTACTTGTTCTTACTTGGTACGCATTTAGCCCAGCCGCCTCTACCCAGCGCATGTGCTGACTGCTGACTGACGAGGAGAGAGAGGGGGGAGAGTGACCCTGGAGACAGATGAATGGCTAAATGGGAGTGAGAAGGGCCACGCGTTCCCCATCTATCACACTGCTCACCCCCCCCCCGCCCCCCCCAAACCCAGTCACCCCCATCCTCACCAGGGAGAGAAACCTAAAACCCCAGTTACACAAAAGCGTTTTACACGGGATGAACAGCGCAAACACAGGCTCTGCCAGGGACTGGATTTATAGGCAATGGAAGGGTGATACCAGTCACAAAGGATTAATGCAACATTCAATCAACGCCACCTGGTTTTTGTGATGCGATTCTGTATTACATACTTAAGGCTCAAACTCACAAATAGTTTACTTACAGTTCAAACTCACTGTTTGTACACTCAACGGTTACATTTTTTCATCTTAGAATGTTGTCACCCATATCTCTCAATACTTTACAGAAAATCAATCATTAAAAAATAAATAAGGGGGCATTAAGACGATTTTTTTTAATGTTTTTACAGATGTACTCAAAACTGACAACAAAATGGCAAAAAAATAAATAAAAACACGAATGGCTGAAAAACTGAAGGACAAAATCAAACTGAGAAGCGAAAAAGCAAAACACCCCATCGCAGCGACTGGATAATACACGGATTCACCTGGCCGGAATATCTCTGCCCGTTCTGTGCGGAGACGCGTGAGCCGAGGCGGTCCGGGGTTGACCTGGCTCGCAGCGATAACGGACAGAGCTGCACGGGTAACAGCACACAGGGACACTGGAGACGCGGCCGGCGGCGGGCTAGCCGCGGCGCTGCGGAAGCGACACGGCTTATCTCCGGTCACGCTGCCCCCGTGGAGATACTCATCTCCCTACATGTGTTTACAAGAGCGTTCACGCTCGGTCTGAGACCTTATCTTAAAAGGTCCCTCGGGCTGGTCCCTGGGGGGAGAGGGAGCCGGGGATGGTGTCAAGCTGAGCAGCAGGGGTGGAGGGGGGTGAAACATTAAAAATCCACAAAGCGGTTGCCAGTGATTACCAAAAATGTGGTCTGACCAGTAACACTTCAAAACCTGACTACCATCAGATTAATTTTTCAAGCATTTATGCAGAGAAAACATACAGCTAAATGCTTTCCCTCTGACTGACAGAGAGGAAACTCAAAGTGCTTTTCACAGACTGTGCTATGCCTGGGTTCCACGGTCTATGAAAATCTGCAATACCAAACCAAACCCCCACATTCTGGAATGGCCAAACGCGCACATTAGGACCACCTTTGCAGTAACTGCCACTGCACTCGAGCAAGAGCGCAGAAGCACAACCTGTACAACACTACAAATCCCATAGTGCACCAGGAAGCAGACCCCATGGGGAGCACAGGTGCATCTCCCTAATGACAGCAGAGGAACTCGGAGGCATTCCATCTGGCACAGCGTGCATGAGAGGGACGAAACGAGTGGCCCCTGCCCGCATACGCACCCCTACGCCAGCGGGACGAGGCCGGACTGTTCCACGACCGTGGGCTACCAGAGACTGCCTGCTGATGACACGGCTGCAATCGGAACCTGCACTCAGAACACGCACCTTAACGAGCTCAGTCACCCGGGAGACCACGGCTAGCGGAAAGTTTACAGGGTTCATATACATTTTTACCAATAAACCTCCATGACTTTTCCATCATGTTTCCACGCCGTTGAGGCAAATTTTCATGACCATACATTCTCTGAAATGTGCGGGAGCACACCTCCAAAGTTCATTGAGATGCTTCCGGGGCAGAAAAATATCACTTCTACCTATATGTTGGTTAACTTACCCATTAGCTTTGAAAAACACATAGCATATGTTTTCACTCTTTATCTTGGTAGCCATGTCTTGGCACATGGAAGCAGCATAGCGCTGTTGCTGTAATATCAACATTGAAGAGATACGAGCGGCGTTTTTTCTACCGGAAGCATTTCACATGGCAGCGGAAAACTGGAGGTGTGCTCCCGCATCACGTATGACTAAAGGGAAAACAATACGGAAAAAAACTGAACGCCACATGGCGGGGATCGCTGTTATTGCGCTAAACATAGCTATTCGATATATTATGACAGCTATATCGTGCAGCCCTACTATATTTTAACTAAAATTAATCACAAGCTAGGTGGTTTGATACAAAATAAACGTTTGAGTAATGCTGACACACCAAGATGTTCACAGAATAAAATGTGTCAAACCCTGAGAACTCCTTTGTGTAGCCCTAATTAACATAAATGACCGGGAGGCAACGGTGTTTGAAGAATAAATAAGTAAATAAAAGTGTCTAGTAACACTGACATTAACTTAAGGCAACTTCAACTTCAGAGAGAAACTGTCTTTTGGAATACAAGATTTTGTAACTAGATTTTAAACCAACTACGCCTCCATTAACCTAATTGAGCATTAACAGAAGATAACCTTCCCTGTTTGAACCCCCCAAAAACGATCCACACACTCAGGTCGGAGTCTGACGTTACCCCATGCATAGAACAACATAACGTCAAGTGACGTGACTGATCTGCCCGAACATTAAAGTATTGTTTAACCCTTTCGCGCGTACGGTCACACCGGTGTGATCAGCCGTTTAGCGCATATGCCAACACCGGTATGATTAGAACACGAGATTGGAAAAATTCTAGCTAACTTTAGTTTTGAGGAAACGACGATTTAACATTAAAAATATAGCAAATGCGGCAGTGAAAACTATGAGAAGCTTAAAACGCTAATGAAAACATAAACCATATAACGTAACACGTGCGCTACATAGCATAAAATAAGTTACATGCAAAAGGGTCAACCAATACAGATTTTTCCTCAGTCGATCTTAACTGAACCACATATACTCTATTGTACAGGTATTTGTGAAGCAAATTTCCATGACTTTTCCAAAACTTTCCGCGTTTATTTTTCCGAAACTTCTCCAGGCTTGGAAATTGCTGTTTTCAAATTCAGTGACTTTTCCAGTTTTTTCATGATCGAACAAACCCTAGGTTTCCAGATTCAATACTGCTTTGTCCAATTTGATCCAGCAAACGTGAATCTGAAACTGTGCAGTGTCAATACAATTTACCTTCCCTAAAGCTGATAACCACTGCGGTGGCAGCAACTGGGACCTGACAAATTCCCTCTTCTCATTTCTTCAGGACCTTTCCAGAAGTAATTTAAGTCACCTCTCTTCAGCAGTCATTGCGAGCAGGTGCATCTTAACAGGCAAATGCGCAACCGAAGCATCTGAATCCTACATTAGAAACACCACAGCTGTTGTAATTCATTGTAATCCAGCTGCATTAAATATGCGTTCAACATCCCACCAGAGCGCACGCATAAGATTAATTATGCATTGATTAATGCGTAAATATATAATTCATGCCCTACAGAATACATTACTTTGAACTGGGTAATGTTATCAAACGGAATTAACTGATATAATCGTACTGTTTACTTAGGTAGTTCCTCACCTGACATCTAAATTATCGACACTGGTTCAAATGTCAGCTATGAATGCAAAAAGGAGAGCGCACAAAAAAAACAAACACAGAAGGAAGGATGGGTCAGCTAGGAAGAGTCAAATCGCAGTCTGTGAGAGAGTTGTGCCTTTCCCAGCGCAGTCTTTACCACAACTTCCCTGCCTGCAAATGTCACGTCTGTAACCCTGGAACTGCCCTGCTGCGTCCTGCCGGTTACTGAGGCAGTGGAGGCAAAAACCCACGTGGTTAACAGGTGGCGGTTACACCAGCACTGGGAAGAAAAAGCGTTTCCAAAAAAATCAATGCCTCATACAATTAAACCCCACGCAGGTATCAGGCTGTGTTTGCGCTCGACTGTTTTGCGTTTCTGTTGCCGCGAAAGGGAAACAAACGATTATTCAATAAATCCTCATTAAAACACGATCAGCGGAAATGATCGTGTTTCGGCACGATCGTGTCTCCCCTGCTGTGAGACACGCACAGCGGAAACGAAGATTGCGTGGGCCTGTGTCTGAACCGCGAGGTTTCCACTCCGCTCCACACAACAATTAATACGCCGCTGTCATTACAACGAGCAGCCCGTGCTGGCTGAGCACAGCTAGCTATTAAGCCGGCTGAGACTGTGACCAGTGCGTAAGCTGCATGCTCTGAATGCTGCATGTGCCACAACGGGCATAGAATTCTATGCCGCATGCGCAGAATGCCAGAATTTGGAATAGGCGTCCCGGTTCTGATCGAAACGCTTTGACCACCAAGCTTCATCAACAGTGACTAACCCATGAAAGACAGACTACACAAACCACAACAGAAAATGTAGGTAACAGGCCATTACGAGCCCAACACCGATGCGGTGATCTAGCAAAAATATCCACCATCCCATTCAATCCATAAAGCTGAAATCCACAGCTGATGCTCATCATGGAAATAGCATCAGTGTCCCACGCGTGCCGACACCCGCTGGTGCCGCGCAGCAACGGACCATCCTCCCCTCTCCGCACGTCAACGCACGGCCGCCAGGTCGTGAATCCAGCCTGCTCAGCGCTGCTCCAAACTCCTGTCAGCCACTTTAAGACTTCAGGCACCGACCCTGCGGGAAGCCCTTGTAAACGCTGACATTAACTTTCTGTACCGGACCCGGAGAGGAGCGGGAAGGGAAATTTCTCCCTTCTCCTTTTTTTTTTTTTTTTGGACTTGCAGCCACTGGAATTTCCTGGCGTAAAGTTTTACACCCTAACCCAAATGCCGTTTGGTCCAACCTGGCACCTGCGAGCTGATTTAGCGCTGTAGCGTGCGCGTGAGCTCAGCCCCGTGATTGCAGCTTTGAACCGCGGCAACGCGGCGCTGCTCGAGGAGTCTGGGACACGGGGCTGGAAACTAGTACAGGAAACGCCACCTCAAAAAAAAAAAAAAAAAAAAAATTGGAGGGAAGTTTCTCTGGCATCGCCACAGACCACTCGTGACAGGATGGTTTATCACCTGGCGAACGTTCCCACGGTTTTACGGAGAAAAGACTTAAGTCTGTTTGGCAAGACTGAACCATCAGCATGTAGACTGTGGAAATAAGACTGAAATCACATAAACAACCCCCCCCCTTTACATACACACCCACACACACATTCCCACTCACCCACCCACACACACACATACTTCCTGACTCTATGGCGACATTTCCAAGGCCTCTGTGTGCTTCCTATCCATTCAGCTACCTCCACACAAACCGAATGAATCAATTTCTCTCTGGGCCACGTGCGTACGCCTGTTGCCAGTTCTGACAATGGAGGCACGTAATTTCGATTACGCCTGAAAGCGGCTGCTCATGAATGAGGAGCCTGTTGCGTTCACACATCGCTCTCCTAAATCAGGGAGTCTTGTTTTTCTGGCATGGCTGGTAGCAACAGGTTTATTTATTTGACATGTGCCAAATCAATCTTGAAGTAGTGGCTGTACAAGTGCCAAACTCCTATACATCATTCATTTGCTCTGCAGATGGCCTAACCAGGGCAAGTTACACAGCTTTTTCTATTTATATACCTCCATATTTACAAATGTAGTCAGGTTACGTTAAATGAAGGGTACAACCGTAATGCTGCACTCAGAGGGTTGCTAATGCCACTCCCAGAGTACCAGCTCTGCTCCTATGTAGCAAGCAGCATACGTTACATTTTACTTACTTTTTTTTTTACTTAACAGATACTCTTATGATGGATGACTAAATCAGCTGACAATTTAACATGTTAACCACTCTTGCAACTGGATACTTACTGAGGCTATTTGGGTTAAGTACCGAGCCCACACAACATGTGGGAATCAAACCACAGACCTTCGGGTTACGAGTCCTGATTGTTACCACTATGTCACACTGCTGCCACAGACGTCCATGGAGCTCTCTGTGTTCCTATACTGTGCTTTACTCACGCGCCTATAACCACAGTGTCTTTGCGAGTTCCATGGGGGTAGCCGGTGTACAGCTGGGGGTTTCTGAAGGCTACATCAAGTGATGCACCTCTGCACCTACAGAGCGCAGCGGAATTTCCTTCTCCCGTTACGCAACTCGGGAGCGTTTGTGTTCTTGCAAGTGTTCTTTGCAGTTATAACAAGACCAGTGCCAAGCGATCGCAACGGGGCGTGCGGCGATTCAGTCAGCATTTCCGACGTTAATGCGTTTGGCGCATGGATGCGGCGTTAATGGATTCTGACTGGCAGTTACCCGGATCCCCGCAGAATTGTGGAATTCTGATCGGGGGGCAGCGCTCTTCCAGGGGGGTAAAAAACGAGAGTGCGCTTTGACTGCAACGCAAGCAGAGTATCTGAGAAGGAATGCAGAGGAACCTCCAGGCCTCGTCCGACACCGCCTGCAACTCGCACGGCCTGCTGGGTAGGGCACGCGGGGATTCCGTGAGCCCCTCTCCTGCTGTGATTGGGGCTCCGCTCCGCAGGCCACGCCCCCTGCCACGGCACATGCTTACAGTCATGCCCCGACATTGCTCTGTTCGCACTGTAAGAAAGGGGCGAAAAGAAATCACCGTGGACCGGTGATAGATAGCCTCACCGTGCTCAGACATATATGGCATCTCACTGAAGCGGTCCTGCACAATTCATACCACTAATACCATTCATAAAATGCAGGCTGCTCTGTCACGGCTCCTCAGCAAACGCACAACGTATTGGTAACCTTAAAGAGCAGGCCCTCATTTTTTCTTTCAGTGGGTTGCCTGAAAGACCCGCTCACTCCACAAAGGACTATCGCCACATATATCCTAATTCTGACCACACGTTTGACTGCGTTCCTACAGTCCTCTGTATTTTCTCATCTAGCAAGTTCCAAGGCTGCCTTCACAGCTATGCTGGACACGGATGGTTTAAACTACGCTCAGCCATGATGAGCCATCAAATAAACTTCAGCAGTGTCAAAGGCAGACTTTTCACACAAATAGCTGCTTAATACACAGACTCATCGACTATCTGTGACGATGCACTCACAATGTCAGACAGGGGGAGTCCATAGCTCTGAAGTTCCTGTTCTGAGAGGTAAGATTTTACTCTAGCCCTAAACTCACTTGCGATCAGAACAGAAGCTGTCATTTTTGTGAATTTTTCGGTTATCATTACCATCCATGCAAATGCGCTCATGCCACAGGCACCAATTCATGATACATTCCTGCCCTTCCTTACTCTGATAAAGCCCCAGCTTTGAGTTACAGGGAGCTAGACCATCCCAAAAAAAAAGAGAGGGGGGGGAAGGCGGTCAAACCGGGACACCCCTCAGAGCAGGTGCAGACTGACGGATCTTTCATCAAGTATCGCACACCTGTTGAATACAACGTCTCCCACAGTGTCTCAGGATGCAAAGTAAAATCAATGTTCACAGAGGGAATGTTTCACAGAGGAACTGAGCTACCATCAGGTACAAAGCAGGGAGGATTCTCTCAGCACGCGTGCGTGTGTCTGCCTGACAACACAATCGCTGGCAACACAAGGAAGGCCACTGCCTACAGTTTTCGGGAGAACTCTGAGGGATTGTGCTACATCCTGGACTGCACCATAACACAAAAATGACTTCAGTCACAGAGTCATGTACCCCCAAATGTAAGTACGGACAGCATAACCAGACAGCAACATAACAATATCATTATATAGCCCAGACGAGCCCCCGAAAACCCCCCTGTGGTTTTTATCATAAACATTTTAGGAGAAAACATTTTCCAGTTGGAAATGGCACAAACAATACCTAAAAAAACAACAGCTGGGAGAGTAGGTGGGAAATTTTTTTATCCTAAATGTCACATTTTCGCAGCAACATCCGACACTTAAAACACTCCAAAAACCCCAGGGTCACATTAAAAAGCCAAGCCACAAGCCTGCTGTTTATGTATCCCACCAGCCCAAATAAGTAAGATAGCGCTGTTCTGCAAAGTTGCTCCCGTCACCGCCGGAGCGAACAGACGTGAGGGAGAGCATATTCGCCATTGCATCCATCCCCTCCAGAGGGAACAGCCATAAAGCGCTTCAGTGCACTGTCCAAAGGGCGGGGTCACAGACCGAAAGCCACGCCCCCACCCCCTGCGTGGCCAATAATCAGGCTGTTGCCCATATGATGGACATCGAACATGCAAGCCTGGCTGGCCTTTTCTCCCAGTTCGAAAAGCTCATGAGCTGCAAGTCAAGACTTAAACGCTGCCATCAAAACAACTGTAGCTGTGTGCAGGAGATTCAGAGTGACGCTGTAAGACTGATCAGAGAGGTGTATTTATAAGTATTATTATAATAAATGTAATGTAATTATATGTCTACATAGTAACAAAATAATGTGCTCAATAGCACCAGGCCAATGAGGAGACAAGGAGGAGAAGGGGACCAAGAGACCGAGTAGCTAGCAAACTGCAGAGAATGACTAGCCGAATGGACTGAGGAAAGTAGGGTCTGAAATTTAGACCCCAGCACCCCGAGCACTGCACCCTCTTTTGTAAAGATTACCATGGGAATCTTTAAGCCTTCAACCCTCCCTGAGTAAATGTCTCATCCAAAAAATTGCACCACCTACAACACAGCGTACTCAGCAATACACGAGAGACTGCGTTACGCCTGCACTAACAAGCCCACCAATATGAAAAAGCAAGCCGTCGAATTTGTGCTGCAAAACGTAAGACCCGCATTCACACGTTTTAAGCAGCACACTCTCTCAACAGACTAATCAGCTTGGGGAAGACTCCGTTCTTCAAACGCATCAGCCCTTTCTGACCCTTTATTATTCCAGATGAAAAATTCCATCCGCTTCCAAAAACGGACGCCCAAACTTTCTGCTCTTACTCCAGAACGGAAGCAAGCAACACTACAGAAGAAAGGCCTACTCCAGCGACTACACACTGTAACGCAAAGCTGTCAGAGCTGCAAAATGTGTCATCAGGTGGCGATGAGGGTGACTGCATTACTAAGGAATCTGCTGCTCAGACGAACGCAAAAACACACCTGCATACAAAGCCACTGCAGCCATCTCCAACTGTACGCTCGAAACGAAACCCTCCTTCCACCGCAAACACCGAGTGCACATAAAAAACCCATTCCATTTCAGAGATGTCACAAATCTGCGCAGTGGTGTTTAAGAAAAGGCTGGGAACACGGAATAGTTTCATTACACCAGAGAGACGTCTACAAGACGCTGTTAGGGCTGTTTCGCTCGATACCTTTGCTTCCTTCACATTACAGGGGGCGTGGAGAACAGAAAAACAAAACCAAAAGAAGCCCTCCTTCTCCCTGCTAAGCGGGGTGCGTCACTGGGAGAAGCGCTGCACTGCGCTGGCGGAGGGGAGCGCGTCGCGTAAATGGACGCGCTTTTCCGACGCTGCTCGGCTGACACCGAATAATCAGACGACGGCGGAGCCCTCGGGGGGTCCGTTTCGCACTGCTCTCTGAGAACGAGCCCGTGAATTCGGCTGCGGGAGGAGGGAGCCCTCCCGCCTGCCTGCGATGCTCTCTGTTCACAGTGCAGGAGGGTAGAGTCGCACCTTTAAAGGCTTCCCCTAATCAGCCCCGAGCAGGCTTCAGGAGAGCAGCGGAGCGCTGCCTTACTCAGGAGTAAAGGGGGTGGGGGGGACGGACGACGACTCAACGCAGCGCAGGTGCAGCCCAGCACTGTGTGTTCATGTCTTTGCAACTGCTGAACCTGTCGGCTTGACGATGTCACACCCTGAGAGAGAGAGTGACACATTTAGCTTTAAAGAACATTATTTTCTCACCCCCCCCCACCCCCAAACCACCACCACCCACAAGTCAGTGTCTAAACCTGTGCAGAAATTCTCCTGCTAAACACATTCTAATTTACAACACATTTCCCTGACTGTTCATCGAGTAATACTAAAAGACTTAGCACAAGGCAGGAGCACGATTAACTAAACATCAGTTTACATAACGGCTGGCAATTAATCCCTGCGCACTGAGAAGTAGATGAGTTAAACAAAACAAGACGCATCAAAAAACAAATGACAAAACACAAGGCTGTGTGCAGGACCCAGAGAAAGCAGGTGCTGCCTTTCTGAACATGCAACAGTGTGTAAAGTCATTCCCCGCACTGAGGGACCCGGCAGATGATCAGGCCTTGGTGAACTGGGACAGAGGTATCCACAGGGGACACAGCCGTAGTTCCAGTGGCGGGTCTGTACAGCGCTGCAAATCCCCTGACCCTCACTGCTGGCCACAACGACTACAGAGAAATGAGAAGCTTTAATGCGTGGAGTTACGTCCCAGGTGTGCAATGGCGTCCAGGGGTACGGGTGAGGGACGCATCACAAAGGAAAACACCAGCCACTGCTGGCCTGGACGGTGAAGAGATGGAGAAATACAGACACGGGAGCAATGTATAAGGGTGTGCAGTCATAATACCGCAACCAGGAAGGCGCCCGCACGACACCGAGCCCAAATCGAAGACAGCGGAGAGGCAAGCAAACGCAAAAAACAAGGCCGGAAGCAGATCTCCCACTGCCTGTGGGCAGGTCTAGTTGAGACAGCACACTGTGAGGAACACAGGCGTGTTAGCCGTGCGTACGCACCGGACACACAAACACTGACACGAGGACTGGGGGTGCGATGACGGCAGACTCTCTCTACCTGTTGGATGAAAAATAAGCTCCTCTCTTACTCAGAGGATCAGGCATTTTCCCTTGTTACTGTATAATTACTGTACTTGCTCAGCACACTCCACTCTTAACTGGAACTGCTCAAACATTTACATATTTCCGTCTCCCCGAGCTGGACATCTACTGGAGCGAGTCTTGTACGGTTCCGTGGCTCAAGATCAAAAGGAGTGTTTTAAAAGCGTTTTAGTCCAGTTGCCGAAGACTGATCCATCCGGCTGGTACGGCAGCTGTACCGATGTTTGACTTGTCCGTGGAAAACTTGCTGTAGGTGGTCTTTTTATCTGGAAGTGTGCTGACGAGCGCTCCCGTTACAGTTATAAAAATCGTACTACATCTCGGCGTAAGGCACTCGAGGGCGGCAAATTACTGTGGTGCAGATGGTCTGAGATGACGGTTTCGAGACACATAAAAACTTAAAAGACACTTTAAAAAACTAACTTGGAAATTCTACCTTACCATACTGCAATCAGTCCGTCGCAACCAGTGGCGACGGTCGCATATTCCCCAATTTATTATGCATTTCCATGACAGCAAATCTGGTTTCACTTCTCACAAACTTGGGCAGGCGCAACAGATCGCAGTAACAAAGCTCGCAGCCCCGTTTCGCTTTGACGGATCAAGATGGTTTCGCCTGGCGGGATGAAACGGTTAAAAATTCCGCAGACTTGGAAACAAGGCAGCACAACATCATTAGGCTATGCGGGGTACAGAAAAATGGGCAGTTCTGCACACGATCTGACGCTGACGATGTGCAGAGCGGATTGTCACACGCTTGCGACACGCCCCCCTCGCTAACTCACACGGGCTGGCAAGGCGTTACGCCGCTGTCTTGCTCTCAATGTTGCCATTTTCTGGCATGAGATTCCAGATAAATTAAATGCCGTCGTCAACTAAAACTGGCCAGCGTTCAAACTAAGCCACAGACCCCGTTAGGTGGCTTGCTCCTTACCGACACTCCCCTTACTTCGCGGCGTTATCACATTGCAATACTCTTCAGCCATGCAATCCGTTAATTTCAGATCTAGTCGGCTGCATTGACGGGATATTTTCAGTATTTCAGATCTATCTACAGACGCAATTCCGTACTTCGGCGGCTCATCTGAAATGCGTATGATAATAACTGAGAATGCACGATCGGCGTCACCAACAGCAGTCTCTCTCGCAGTTTTCCCTGCCTGAAAAATAACGTCAGCCTGTCCACCAGCTAACTTGCTGTAATTCTGACATATATACACTGCAAACTGTCTAACCAGCAAATGACCAACCCCGCAAACGCAACACTGGTCCCTGCTCCGCAAACGCTGACACGGCCGTCCCGTTTCTGACATGGTTGCTGATGTTAAACGTTTCTGTTCCAATCAAAACGTGTCCCGATTAGCCATTAATGACGATTTGCGTGTTGTGGTTTGAACAGCTATGCTGAAGCGTCAGTTATGCTGTCAGGGCTTTGCCGAATCTGACCGGACACAGGCGTTATTCCGTAGGTTATACTGCTTAACTAGAAGGGCAGACTGACACTATTTGAGTCGTTTCTTGCATATCCAGAACGAGATAACTTTTAAAGGACTAGACTAGCAGATAAGTGTCGTTAGCCACTTGTCTGACTGGAAATCAAAGTTCAAGAGTTACTCCGATCGCCTCCTTCAAAACAAGTTTCACGTCAATGCGTGAAAATGTACCTAACGTTACCTTATCTGACTAGTGAGCCAATTTAGCAATGTGCAACAAATTACTTGCAAACATGTTACACCGGGAAGAGTTACGGGGCCTTACCTGGACCATCGGAGGCGGACAGCGCAGGTGAATTCAGCTTCGGTCGCTTCGGGTTGGGAGGTCCGACATCCAGTAAATTTTCAGCCATTTTGACCGTTTTGGGTTTTAATTTCAGATTAAATAATTGGAAAAGATATCAAGAATCCCCACGCTGACGGGGGAGGACGATGCTAACCCAAGCTTATTTTGCCCTCAATGTTTAAGGAGCGAGCAATTAGCTGGCTAACTAGCTAGCTAGCCCAGGGTAAAACAAAATTTCAAAAAAGTAGCAACAGCGCCCCGCTTCGCCACCGCCATTCACCCCATGATAATCCAACACCCAACACCCACATTATATTATCATTAATAATTGCACCGAGGGAAAATATTTTAGTCCGAAAAAAATAAAAGCTAAAATAAATTAAAAAATAATTCCGAACAGGGTGTTCGTGCCCCCCTCCCACCGCGAGTCGTTACATTCGCGTCTTTAAATAACTCATTTTTTCTGACGTCGATTTAATTGCCGCAAAAGCCATATCTGCCTCCGACGAAATGCGCCGTTGAGGAAAAAATAAAATATATTTGCTGTTTCGTCCCTTCGCGGCTGTCTATCCGCCGGCTGCTCCCGGTAAACAATACGGCCAGGAACGGGAGAGATACGGAGAGAAGCGGCGCTTTCTGAAGGGGGAAATCAGATATACGGAGGGGGGGGGGGTGTTTTCTGGCCGACGAAAAACCGACCCTATTTCCCGTATTTCGCCAGAAAAAATCCTCCGAAATCGCACTCGCGTTTGATTTTAAGCCCGATAGAGCCGTCTGAGGGCGGTTGGGACGCTCCGTCGCCGAATAAAAAAATAACGCTCCGCCGAAATCCCGATTCCGAGCCGCGACAAGATGGCGGCTGTTGATTCCTTCGATACAAAAAGTTTTTTTTTTCTTTTTCCAGATAGACTGTGGAAGGGGGAGGGGCCCGCGCAATCACGCCCTTACGCAAAGCTATGCTAATGCGACTCCCCGGCGTGCGTCACACGAAAACTGACGAAAACACCGCCTCTAGGGGCGGAAAACCCCGAAGATCTTCAGAAGAACTTTAAAAAACGGCGAGCGCAACTATCGCCGTTTCTTAGACACAGATTTGCATTGATGCAGTTATAAAGGGTCTTGCGCAAGCTCTGGGAAAAAAGTGAGCCAAACTCGCGTTTTTAAGATGTTTTCTTTTTCGCTTCAAAACGTACACATGGAGGCATTAGTTAAGCTTGGACTGCAGATTTTACAATACTATTTTTGTATGTTGTCATTTGCTTGGAGCATTATATAAACCCCCTGATTAAGGTGTTAACAATAATCGTAAAACTTGTTTTAGTAATAGTAAAGCTGTTTTTTTCTGTAATACATTTCACATGGAACACGTTTATGTGCTACCATTACTGTTTTTGTTTACCTAACATGGACACATTTTTAATCCCCTTTTTCCATTATTTTTCTTATCCAGATCTGTTGGATAAATAAATCTGACTGTTGTTTTATGTTAATCACCCTTCTTTATCATCAAGTCCAATGCAAAACTCATTTTGCCAACTGGCAGTTTGATTGTTCTTACTGTGAATAAGAGATGAGCACTTGAACATTCAGAGAGCCCCACTGTTTTGTTTTAAGGTTCCCTAGTCTGTAAAACAGACACACAGAGACATGAGCCAACATTCATGCACCAGATACTTGCTTCATCATTCTGAGTGTTTAAGCATTTCTCATACTGGTTTTGGAGTGTTTCGATTCGTGACCATTATTGCTTTAAGGAGTTTACTTTGCTTTACACACAGGTGTATGACCTTGAATAATACTGCAGATGCACTATGCTTCTATCAGTGACATTTTACCCTTATATCTTTTCTTGTAAAACTAGTATTCTTATTTCAGTTGCATGGCACAAAATGACTGGAATTAAATAAACAGTAAGGGTATAATCCTCATTCAGAAGTGAAACCTAACAAAAACCAAAATAGACACACACATAAAAGGTTCCTCTACTGCAATAGTCTGAACTGAAAATACCCCTATTAATACCACAAAAATAATTAATAAAATCTATCTGGAGTTTAATGAAGGATAATTATAATTAGCTGACGCTTCCTGTAAAATCTCCAGGCTAGTGACCAGGGATATTACAGGTAATACAGGAAAGAGATAATTCTTCCACTGTTAATCTCTTTTGCATGTCTTCTTTTAATTATTTACGTTTTAAAACTGAAATGTCTTCGTAGTTTTATTTTCATTAAAACTATATAGATTCTTTGTATTTAATGTTTCATACTGATATGCATTTCCAGAATATACTGGAAAGGGGGCTTCCTGAGTATTACTTTTTTATGTTAACATTTATGTTAATATTGGTTTGGCAGGGTAAGTTAAATATTAGCTTTTACATATTATACATTTAAATAGTTTGATGATTACTGAAGCAGTTCAAGTGAAACATTTTGTTCAGAGATATAACCGCATTGCTCCAACCAATAACCGGGCCTGCAGCCTCCTAACTACAAACACAGTTCGTTATCTATAAGACCATGCTTTTTGAGTATAGCAACCAGTGTGTTTCAACACCCTAAACTTAACCCAGGACAAAGTGGCAGTCCAACACAGCATTGCACATGGGTTGATAATCTCTCTTTCCATATCAAGAACTGGATTCATCTCTAGAATGTAATCCACATGAAAATAAAAACAAATGAATATGTTTAGTGTTTTTGTTCTTTTTTTATTTCTGTACCTGGACATTTTGTTTTTGGGAAAGAAAAAAATGGCAACATGGTAGAAACATTTTCATTTTTTTTTTCCCTTTGCTATATTTAGTGTTTGCACGAAATATTTTATTTTTGTTGCCCCCGGCTGCGCACACCCACCCCAGCCCCTGTGAAAATAAAGCAGGTCTGAATGCCCACAAGGCCTAGGTGAACGCAAAAATAAATCACAGGAGACATCGATTCTTCCAGGTTAGGCTCTGATGTCAGGTCATGAGGTACTCTGACCAATCAATCCCTTCTTTCATTAGAATCCCTTACAGTGGCAAAGGCCGGGGCGGAGCTCTCTCTGTGACGTCAAGGGCATCAGCTGGACAGAGTGACAGACAGACAGGAGGGACTCCGGAGGGCACGCAAGCCCCGCCCCTCCACCCACATCTGCAGCCCTCTCCCTGACAGCCTCCTCTTGACTCAACCTGCTTCATCTCATAATCTCTACACCTCTAGATATCCTCACGTCCAAGCTTCCCGATAAAGCAAGGGTGAGAACACATACATTTCATTGGTTTTGTTTTAAGAACAAAGCGTTAACGTGCAAGCAAATGAGAAAACAAAAAAAAAAAAAACAAATACAAATGAATGGAACGGTAAGAAGTCGCTCCGTCAAAGGCCAGAACTGATGGAAATATGGGCGGTTTGGAGAGGTACTGTCTGCCTAGAAATAGAAAAGAAAATTGAGTATGTACAAAAAAAATGTACTGGAGTGCCCTGTGGTTCATGATTTAAAAACACAAAATTTTATTGCAACAATCAAATTTAAACTGCCTCGTTCACAGTCTGCGATCCCTTCACTATACACACACACACGCACACACACACACACGCACGCACGCAGTCATAATACCGCAACCAGGAAGGTGCCCGCACGACACCAAGCCCAAATCGAAGACAGAAGAGAGGCAAGCAAACAGAAAAAACAAGGCCAGAAGCAGATCTCCCACTGCCTGTGGGAAGGTCTAGTTGAGACAGCACACTGTGAGGAACACAGGCGTGTTAGCTGTGCGTACGCACTGGACACACTGAAACACTGACACCTCTGAAAGCATTGGGGAAACCCCCCCCCATCCCCCATCCCCCCATCCATGAAGGTGAGTGACAGGTGGTCTGAGGAGAGGAAAAGCCAGGGTATCCCTTCAGAACCCTCCATACACAAGTGTCACTCTCTCTCCTCCCCAAGGGACCCAATGGAATTCTGGGTAATCAACTCCCTCACCTAGCCTCTCTGAACCACTCTCATTAAACTGAAAAGGTTTAAGTTTTGTTTGCCCGCAACTGTTCTGTATTACGCAAACAAAACTGCACTCCTGCTTTCAAAATTCCTTTACTCAGGCTGGGAATAAAGGAGTGTCTGCGAGTTCTTCTCTGCCTGCTGAAGCAAGAATCAGTATGTAACTCCGTTCCCCACGCACTCACTAAAGGTTAAGGGAGCCAACAACCCAGTATTTTCTGTAATATCTTCCTGAATCTAATGTCTCAAAAATAAAGAGAGAGAAGGGAGAGGTAGAGTGAGTGCACTGAAAGAAAGAAGCAGTGTATACACCAGGTTTGACCCACACAACTTTCAGGAGACTGGAGTGAGTGTGCGAGTGTGTGTGTGTGTGTGTGTGTTTTGCGGGAGAAGGGGGCAGTAAAGAGATCCACTGCTTCCTCCAAAGATTTGACTTTGTCCCAAAAAACGTCGCCTAAAAACACACCAATCCCCCCTGCCCCACCCCCAACCCCCGAAAAAGCAGACACACCTCCTGTGACCTGCAACCTGCCCTCCTCGTTCTCCCTTTCTCAAGAAATCTGGCACATGCACATGTATAAATAAAAATAAAAAAACTCATATATGAGACACAATATATATGCATATGTACATATAGTGAGTGCTTTGTGCAAATGTATACAGATTATGTTGGCGTGCGTATAAACGATACATGATTGTCAATGTGCACATCAAAAAAAAAGAAAACAAAAACAGCATATTTACTGATTGAATAAGGAAAAAAAAAAAATACATCTCAAATCCACAATTCTTTGGCATATATTGTAGAAGTCCCAGAGTGCCAAGGGGCACACGACTCCACAGCCGCCTTGTCATCATCAGCCCAAAGTAAGAGTGATCATTTAGGCTGCATGATCAGTCAGGTCCTCTTCTCAACACTGAAGGCTGACCCGCCCTGTGAGAGCGGGATCTGAAGCACATCTCCCGTGGGAAACACGAGCTCACAGGCCACTGGGTCGTCACCCTCCCGAGACGGAGGGCTTCGCACAAGCGCTACAACACAGGAGAGCACAGCTGGAGTTTGGTTACAGGCCAGAAGGTAGAAAAACTTAAAACATAATCATCGTGTGGATTTATTCATTTCTGTGTCACTAAATTTATATACATGTATAGCTTAATATTTCACCCGCAGTCAAGTGACTCATCTCTGAACCTCTCTTTTTTTTGTGATATGCAGTCTGTTAGACCGCACAGCTAAGGCGTGTATACAGTGATGCATGTACTGTCCATGTGAACCTCACACCACCCCTTCACTCAGCATGGTGCTTGATTGACAGATACGGCATGCATCAGCACACAGCGGGACCAGAGCAGGCTGACTGACAGGGTGAGAGGAACACATTCCCAATGGAGGGCGCTGAGCCGCTGTAGCATTCTTTCCAGGGCTCCATAAGCAGGACTACCCCCCAACAGCAGGGCCCACCCACACCCAGGGATTGTTAAACGCGCGCACACGTCTCCATGCATTAACAGACACAAACTCACAGATATACGTCCACATGCACACATATATATGCGCACCCTCATATACGCACGCACACACACGCGCGCACGCGCGCACACACACACACACAGAGACTAACATGGCATGGCTCAGCTTCATTAGCTGACAGCTCTTCAGCCAACCTGCACATCATGATCATTCTGTTCAAGAGCAGAGCAGAGCCTTTTCATTTTTTCCCCCCATTTTTTTTAAAATTTCATTTTTTAAAATTCTGTTCTTCGGGAGGGACAGAGCGGAACCTTGGACTAACCAAGGGGGAGAGGCACTTCTGAATGGCACTGCCATTAGGTTGAAGGAAGAAAAAAAAAAAAGAACCTTATATCCTCCATTGAGGACAGCAGAGAGAATGGCCAGAAATGTGCAAGAGAACCTAAGACCATAAACATGTCTTATTCGCTAAATCCAACTGTGCTTTAATGAACAACTGAAGGAAGCCAAGAGAACTGTTGTCGGACAAAGAGTCCCGTTTTTTCCAGAATTCTGACCTGGATCCCTGCAAGTTCTGAACCCCCAGGTAAGCGCTCTCTGACTCCTGCTGTCTGCGGGATAAGGCACGGGAACGAACCAGGTACGGGAGGCCCAGCACCCCCTGCCTGATGTTGGCCACCCAGTCACTGCATGTGACCAACCTCTGCTTTGTATTTCTGAGGTCAAGCCATGACGTGATCGCAGAATCTAAACCATGGCCCATGGCCCCTTTCAGTTCTTTTGAATTTCTGTACCGCGCTGCGGGGCTGACAGATCTAGGAGTAATGGCCGTGTGGTAAAATGTGCCAAAATGAAAAGATACTTCTAAACGTGATTTACGCATTATGTTGCAGGAACTACACACAAAAAAGGTCTTCAAAATGTCAACAAATTAAATGACCTCAACCCAGTTTGATCAATCAAAATCTTACAATAATTATGAACAGCAGGAAAATGACAGCAATGAAGGCACTAATAGATCATTTGGAGTGGGCAGGTGCAGAGGCATTTGCAAACAATGTCTTAATGAACACTATGGAATAAATAAATGAGAAAGCTCTCACTGGTTTGATCAATGTGGCAGATTCACCAGGGTCAGAAAGCAGCTCACTGGGTAGCTACAGTAAGATGGTGCAAAACTCCCCGACACATAAAGGGGTGGAGCCCACAGCTGTGGCTATCATAACTGAGCCTATCACAGAGGGAGAGCAGGACCTGTGTGACTCCTCTGCCCCAGTGCAACGAACGCCAAAGCCCACTCCGCTTCACCCCGATTTCCCAGATACCTCCTGGCAGCTCTGGCTGCTTCTGCATTTGCACGGGGGCTCAATTCAACAGGAGCTTCTCTTTAAGAGGGGTTCTGTGACATCAATAAGATCTGACCAATCGGCGTGGAGCTCCAACGTAAGACACCATGACTACACTTCAGGTGACTCCCAAATAACAACCTCGAAGAGCACAAGAGGGGAAAATAAGAGGGCAACCAATAGGAGTGAATGCTAGCGTGGAGTGGGATGGGCTTAGAGGACACAGTGGGTACAGCACCCTTTCAGAGCTACGCCCTCTGAGGACACACCAGGCACAGCACCCTTTCATTACCTGGATGCTGGACTCAGGTCTGTCACAGATACCAGGGCGAAAGACACCCCACTACAGAGAGAGGCCACATTCTGCAGCGGGAAGTGCAGTCAGGAGACACACACACACACACACGCGCGCACACACACGCACACACGCACACACTGTTTCCTCAAACGCACTGTACACAATGATCACCATCCTCATCATCATCATCATCAAACACACACGCACACATGCACGCACTCACGCATGCAGAAGAAAAATCAAAAATACAATGTATCATACATATTAAGCCATAAGAAAGCTATCAAAAATGACTACAAAAAAGGGTAGCATTGCACCCAGATATTAACTCAATGAAAGTGGCACATGATTAAGTACACCAATACAGCAGAACCCCCCTAAAACTCAAACAGGAGCTGTGATTGGACTTTACCCCCTCCCACCCCCATCCATCATTCAATCATTCTTGAGGCTAGTTAGGTTACAGGGACTTATTCACTTCATTTTAAGGGCCTGGTTATACTGTTAGAAAACATTTAATAAACATGTTAATCAGCATGCCTTATTTTTCAGACAGGTAATAAACAGGTAGTAAGATTTCCACTTTGGATGATAGTATACCACTTTTCTCAGGAGTTGACCAAATTGTATTTAACAGTAAATAACAATGTTAGCATGTGACTTTCATTTAAAAACCTGACTGTTTTCTGTTTTACATACAGGCCCTGATAATCAAATGACCGCCATCTAATGGGAAAATAAATCAGGAACCACATAAAGGATGGAGCTGAGAATTGCTTTCAATCACTGATTTGAACCAATCATGACTCTCCGTAGCAACACACTGACCGGTCCAAACCACTCAGTAAACAGACATGATTTCCCCACCGACAAGGTAACTCTCAAAGCCCCTCTCACACTTTGTAAAGTGCTGGGTATCAGGCCTGAGGCTTGTGTGCTGCAAGCAGACGTGTTTAACTGAATTCTGTTTAGGAACTGTTGTTTCAGCTCTGAAAACAAGTGGACCGTGTACACTTTACACACTTGATCTGATCACAGGCTGGTAATCCAAAATTACACTTGTCTTGGTTCAGACAGTAAGGGTTTTGTGCAATGTCTTGTCATCATTTAAAAAAAACAAAAAAAACAAAAATGGTCTGTATCAAAAATCATCCGTCTTTAGCACCATCTTTAATATATTCCATTTTCTGCACTCTATTCCCTTATCAGTTTATTTTAAAGTTTCCTGCATCTGTTAAATGCAAAGGGGACCCAACAACTTCCCTTGGACTCCCCAAGACCTGGATGAGACCACTGTGAGACCTGAAGGAGACTTGCGTGCAACCGCAGTGAGACCTGTGTGAGACCTGTGCGAGTCCGAGGCTCCACTACACTGCTGTAAGACAACAGGCAAAAGTCCACTTTAGGTAACTCCAACTCAGAGTTTTAACTGTGCCTAATAATAATAATCATCATATTGAAAACAGTCTATTCTCCAATTGTAGGTTTGCTTTTTTTTTGTTTTGTTTTGCCCCTAGCACAGACTGGCAGTTACCTGCAGAGCTTATTAGTGCTGACTGTACCTGTCTATGAAGTGCAGGAGTTGCCCACTGCTGGTCTTAGCGCATCCACTCAAACAGACCGAGGCTGTAGCAACCCTGTTCCCTTTGCAGTATTAGTTTTTTTTTGCTCTAAAAAAAAAAGAAAAACCTGTATAAAGTTGTGCGTAATCTGTGCTTTGTATTTAGCCTATGATGTTGTTGACTTAAATTTGACTACTGACTTCAATGAAAGTAGTGCAGTGATTGGTCTCTCCCAACGTCAGGGGAGGGTGAACTGCCCTCCCTCCTTCAACCCAGTCTGTGTTACACACAGGCCGTCATCGGAGAGCTTCCATTTCCTCACTGCCATTCCCTCTTTACCCACAATTCCCTTTATTCTCCCCTGGCATGCTGCTGCCTCAGCTCCACACGCTCGATTCCACGAGACAGGATTGCTTTCATTTAAAAAACTGATATAAAGAAAACAACAATGGTAGTTATGACACGTTAGCCAAAAAAAACCCTATGAGAAACACAGCATTATCCGTTGTCTACTTTTTTTTAAAAGCCATGCTATGATTGTTATGTTTCAACGCTTTTGTTCTGTTCTATTTCAGTCTCTTGTTTAATCTCAGTGTTTTATGGAGGATTCTTCTTCTCATTCATCTTTTTTTTTCCAAATTTGTCCTGAAGGCACTTAATCAAAAGTAAGAAAAAAAAAAGACATACAAAGAAAGCCCAAAACAATAAAAACAAAGAGTGCTTCAGTCCTGAGCCCCGCCCCCTGAATTCAAACCCATGTGCCGTGGCTCCTCCCCCTTCTGGCCCCGCCCCCTAGTTAAAGAGTGAGCCACGGTGACAGTGAATCTCCGCCCACCGACTGGTTTGTGGCAGACTCTGGGTATGTGCTTCATTAAATGTGTATGCGTGTGTGCGTGTGTGTTTTTGTGGGTTTTGGGGGTTTCTGAAGTACCCAACCCCCAACCCCGCGCCCTTGCATGCACACACACGCAGAGGAAACGAACACACCCACTTCCGCTGGAGTGCAAGGCTGTGAGAAGAGCTAGGTCTGAGGGGTGTATCGTAGCCCCTCCTCTGCTCTGAGTTTGGTCAGCTCGGAGGCCTCCTCCTCCTCCTCCTCTTCCTCCTCCTGCTCCTGCTCCTCCCTCTGCCCTGACATGGGGGTCCCTGGCCGAGCAGGGGCGGTCGAGGTGGAGGAGGCACCAGCCTTGGAGGTAGGTTGCGCCGCACCCGGGCAGGGGGCCAGAACGGGGGCCGGCGCAGGGGTGGGCCCCGGACCAACAGAGGCGCTCAGACAGTCTCTGCCTCTCCCAGGAGCCTCTGTGGCATTTCCAGGGGCCCCGGGGCCAGAGCATGCGTTGGGCGGGCCGCCGGGGGAGCCCCCGGTCCCGTCGGCAGCAGAGGGGGGCAGCGGGGCGAGCCGATCCCGTGGTGGGGGCACGCCGCCGGCGCTCCTGGGGTACAGGAAGGTCCGCATCTGGCCCTTGCCCTTGACGTTGACGGTGCCGCGGTACTCGAAGTCGTAGCCCACGTCGGCGAGGGCGCGGTGGCTCTCCTCGCTCACCTGCACGCGGCACTCCACGCCGGTGGAGTCCATGCGGCTGGCGATGTTCACCGTGTCGCCCCAGATATCGTACAGCAGCTTGGTGGTGCCGATGACGCCGGCCGTCAGCGGGCCGTGGTTGAAGCCGATGCGCAGCTTGAACTGGAAGCCCAGCATGTTCTTGTTGAACTCGTCCACCACGTGCATCATCTTCAGGGCGAAGTCGAAGAGCGCGCTCAGGTGGCCGTGAGGCCGGCCCGCCTCGCCGCACTGCTGCGGCTTCAGCCCCGACGCCGCCATGTAGGTGGCGCCGATGGTCTTGATCTTCTCCACGCTGGCGAAGGCCGGCTGGCGCAGCAGCTCGTCGAAGTCGCCAATCAGCTCGTTGAGCACGCGGTAGCACTCCTTGCCGCCCTCGTAGCTCTCCTCGTAGAACTCGCTGAAGTTGACGATGCTGGCGAAGATGACGCCGGCGTTGTCGTGGTTCTTGGAGTAGCTCTGCGTCACCTTCAGCTGCTCGGCCACGTGGATGGGGATGATGTTGCGCAGAAGCCAGTCCGCCTGGTCCCGCATGTTCTGGATCTTGATGCGGTGCCTGTCCGCCTCCACGTTGCCGTGGTAATGGAGTCGGTAGCTCACCTCCAGCTCGCGGTTCAGGAACCAGACCAGCAGCAGCGCCAGGAAGAAGGCCAGGGCAGCCTCCGGACCCAGCTGGGCGTGCGGGTCCAGGTCCAGGCCCGGTCTCGGTGCCAGTGTCAAAACCAACTCATCGCTGGTGTTCATCAGGTTGCCAGACCTGGCGAGATGGGAAAGAGAGGTCTATTAGCCGTACACGCTATTACAGGTAGCAAGAAGACCTGCCGTCGCACAACATCAGTGTAAGGTTTAGAGAACGTACTCAGAGCGCTGTCTCGCTTGCTGAATCCTGACCCCCCCGCCCAATCGTATAACATCACCGTAGCATTTTGAGAGCATACGCACAGCTCTGTCTCAGAGGCTGAATCCTGACCCTCTGTAATGGCGATAGAGTACACTGACTCATTTACTCTGCAACAACCTCTCTCTGCATCAGACCTGGAGTGACTCATTACCACGGCAGCCACTCTGCATGAACTTCACATAAACCCTGCAGTGACTCCTTACCAACTCTACATTAACTCCTCAGTGACTCTGTAGCCAATCTACACCAACCCTGCATTGACTCAGGATTGTCTCCGCACTGACTCCAGATCATCTCCGTACTGACAAATAAAATAAGGCCACAGAAGCTGGCAGATGACCTGACGATCCCCAAATATCACCACGTAATAATACAGTACTGTTCACTGCTGAGGAATGTAGAGGCTGATGTTATTATCATACAAGAAATCACCTTGTCTTATCGCGGCCTTACTTTCATCACCCGAACTATAAAAATCGGATTTTTCACGTTTCCATGACAACTTTAAAAAAGGCGATTCACCTGAAAACCTGGTCACAGCCAGCAGGACTGCAAGACAGAGGCAATTCATGAGATATAACAGCATTTATACGCAGGAGAATAATTACTTTACCAGCATGACAGATAAAGAACAGATCGCAGTGGAACCGTGTTGCTGCTGTAATACACAGTACATTTACTGCATCATATTATATTATTATAAAAAAGTCACTACAGGTAAGGGTGTCTTCTAAGGAAATGTAAACCATAATGAAAGTACAAATACCAATATATTGCCGCTATATTAATGAAGAGTAGTGGTACATAAATTGAATAGAATACCAGAGAACTGGACGTTATAGATCACAGACTTAGTCGTGATACGGTGTGAACTAAAAGAATTAAAACAGTTTATGCATATGCTAAATCAGACTTGCCTGAAGAAAGGGAGGTTAGATGAACCTCCTCTTAACACCGTGCTAATCCCACAGTTCAGCAAATTCACACAAGGGAATGTACAGTTTGACAGGGATATATGGTAGTGGACCAGTTAACTTGGATAGTGTTATGCTCACACTGACTGGTCTGGGAGTGTTGTTAGCATGGTCTGACACTGTTGCTCTTTCAACTTGAATGGATACGTTTCTGTTTTGTATTTTAAGTCACTCTGGATAACAGCGTCTGCTAAAATGAATGTAATGTAGCATAGTGGTTAAGGAGCAGGACTTGGAGCACTGCTGTTGTACCCTTGGGCAAGGTACTTAACTCACAATTGCCTCAGTAAATATCCAGCTGTATAAATGGATAACATTGTAAAAACCTGTAATTGATGTAAGTCGCTCTGGATAACAGCATCTACTAAATGCCAAGAGTGTAGCGTAATGCGCAGTGTTGGTGCAAGCTGTGCAGTAACTCACTTATCCCTACAGAGGGGGCTGTAGAGCAGGCCGAGCAGCGAGACCCCTGCGGCCGTGGCCAGGATGGAGCGCATCCAGGAGCTGAGCTGGCAGAAGTTGCAGTACTGGATGAGGGCGATGATGGTGGCACAGCAGATGAACATGGTGACCTGACACGCACACACACACACACAGAGGGACACACATTTCAGCACATCTGGCGGGACACCTCATGCACGCACACACACACACACACACACACGCACACACACACACACACACACACACACACACACACACACACACGGGCAGGGACCCTGGCTGCACTCCAAAACGTGCTAAACTGCGTCCTTTCCTCGAGTCATACACCCTTGCGTCCTCCGTGACACGGAAATAGATAAGCTATCATCGTGTTGAGGGCGATTTCAATTCCACAGGAGACATGAAGCAAGACAATTCCTCAGTCGTCATCTCTGGTGGAGGACGTATCAGTGTAACGATCTGTGATGTAAACCACCACACACGTCACATTCCGTCCTTTTTTACTGTCACGATGAAATATCACTCACTACAGATACGCAAAACATATGCATACAACACAAACAGCCAGGGAACCGAGACAAATTACAGTACAATAAATTATTTTTTGGCATAACTTAGTAAATTATTTAAAGTGAAAAATTAATAAGAGGTGGTGGAATTACATTACATTACATTCATTTCACTTCACCTCTTACCTGTATATTTTAAATCTTCCTTACAAACTCTTTAAATTGGCTATTTATACAAAATTTAATTTTGCTAGCAAATTGTCAAATTAACCCATTCCATATAATCCATGCTGAAAAAAACACATCTCCCCTGAAGAGGGAAGAGGACCTGCTAAATCTCATAAGTTCAGTTGACCAAGGGCGTTCCATATCCTTCCTCACGTGAGGTACCATCCTCTTCCTCATCTCCCTGATATGAGCCACAGAGGATCCGAGGAAGAGACGTGAGGACTCACGCCTAAAGTAACGGGGTGTATCCCTTGTAACCAGGCCAACCTGTACCTCCGTCTCACCGTGACTAACCGTCTCATGTCCACTCCACCTCTCACCTGTCTCCTGCTCCTTCACCTGCATGTGCCCACCCGTACCTATGCGCCCTTCACGTCGCCCTTTTCCGATCGGTTCACTCACCTGTATGGGCAGGCGGGGGTTGCAGGTGACATGTGTGAAGACGGACACAGCCGGCAGGGACACCAGCACCGCTCCAAAGAGGTGACGAGGGACCCAGCCAGATATGACTCTGAGAAGCATCTGGGTGCAGCCCTGCACACTGCCCAGGTAGAAGGCCATGCTGTGGGGGGAGGGGGAGGGAGAGAGAGAGAGAGAGAGAGAGAGAGAGAGAGAGAGAGAGAGAGAGAGAGAGAGAGAGAGAGAGAGAGAGAGAGGGGGAGAGGGAGAGGGAGAGGGAGAGGATGAACAGCAGGAGGAAGGAGAAGGGGTAGGAGAGGAGAGGAGGTATAGGTGAAAGGGAGAGACGGAGGATAGAGGACAGACAGCGGGAGACAGGAGGAAGTACGAAACAGACAGGGGGACAAAGGAACAGGGAGAGGTGAACAGATAGAAAGAGAAAGAAGAAGGGTCAGAGGAAAGGATGGATAGAGGGAGAAAAGGGAGAGAGTTTGACAGTCACTGTGAGCCCCAGCTACAGCTCTCCATCTCCCAAGACCTCCTCTCGCAGTAATGCAAACACAATTCATGAGTAAGGTGAGAAGCATTTTCAAAACTGAAACAGTCAACCTTCACGTCACGTGCACGCGCACACACAAAGACACGCACACACGTGCACGCGCACACACAAAGACACGCACACACGTGCACGCGCACACACAAAGACACGCACACACGTGCACGCGCACACACAAAGACACGCACACGCGCACACACACACACACGCGCACACACAAAGACACACACACACGCGCGCACACGCACACCCTCTCTCCCTCCCCCTCACCGGACAGCCGTCACCAGCGAGACGGCCTCCAGCACGGCGGCCACGGCAGCGAGGGCGATGGCGGGCGGGGGGGGCGTGCCGCCCCTCAGCCACGGCCGCAGGAAGCAGGCCAGCGTCAGCGCCAGGAACACGGCGCAGGACAGCAGCACGTCCAGGAAGCTGCTGAAGGTAGGGCTGGCGAAGGTCTGCACCGCCGCCTGCGTCTCCACCTGAGAGAGGGAGGGAGAGGGAAGGAGAGAGGGAGAGAGAGGGACGGGGGGGGGGGGGGGGGGAGGGGAGAGGGAGAGGGAGAGAGAGGGACAGGGGGGGGGGGGGGTGGAGAGAGGGAAGGGGAGAGGGAGGGGGAGGCAGAGAGAGAGAGAGAGAGAGAGAGAGGGAAACAGGGGGGAGAGCGAGGGAGGGACAGGGATAGAGGGAACAAGAGACAGACAGAGAGATGGAGGGAGAGAGAGCGAGAGGGAGACAGAGAGGGAGGGAGGGAGAGGGAAACAGAGAGAAGGAGAAAGAGACAGAGATGAAGGGAGAGGAAAGGGGAGGGAGAGAGGAAGAGAGAAAGGGAGACAGAGGAAGAAAGGGAGAGAGGGAAAAGAAGGGAGAGGGAGAGGGAGAATGAGGGAGAGAGGGATAGAGAGGGAAACAAAGAGGGAGCAATGGAGAGAGAAAGAAAGGAAGCAGAGTAAAGCAGAGGAAAGGAAGGAGGGTGAGAAAAAGAGGGAGAGAGGAAAATGGCAGGGATGGAGTGAGGACAAAATGAGGAATGAAAAGGCAGAGACAAGAAAGAAAGAGGGAGGAGAACAAGGGAGGGGGCAAAGATTAAAGTGAAATGTCTGAGACTCAAAATTACATTACATTACACAATTACAACTTACTCAGTGCATCTAATAAAGTTGCATGGAAAGCTGCACAAACAGAACATCACTAACCACGTATGAACAAGCGTCAGTGCCAAACATTGTGCTGACACCACTAAATGAGTAAAAAAAAAAATGTTACATGCATGGAATGCATAAAACAGAGAGGGAATACTTTAAACACCAACAGTAATACGCCGTATAAAGAGTGTAGGTGAAAACAGACCGAGCAGAAGCTGTAATTCACGTCCCACTGATCTGAGAGCGCTACACTATAATGCTGTGGAGCTGCCAGCAGAGGGCAGTGCATGGTAACAGGAGAGCTTTTCCCACAGCTGCCCTACAGCGCTCTCTTCCCTCCAGTGCTACAGGAACATCAGTGTGTAAAAACGCAGACATTACCATGACAAACAAGCAGCAGCTAGCAGAAAAAACACACACACGCACGCACGAACAAACGCACACACACGCACACAGACCACCAAGCTGGGGGGCACGTACCTCCTCCTGGTAGCTGTTCCTGTAGGCCGACTCCAGGCTCTTCTCCAGGAAGTTGAGGCTGATCTTATTGATGGGGGGCTTGAAGAAGTAATCCTTCATGAGACTGCGGGGTCAGGGGTTGGGGGTCGGGGCAGGGTGAGTAAGGGGGTGTGAGGGAGAGAGGGGGTGAGGAAGAGGCGCAGTCAGGGAGGAGGGCAAAGGTTGGGGGAAGCAGCGAACAGGGTCAGTTCGGACGTTAAGAAGGGTAACGTGTGGACACATCATTCCTCCAAACTGATTGAGTAAATTAACTAAACATATTAATAAGGTGGACCTAGCTGGACTGGAGGCCATTCCAGGATAAGTTGGGCACAGGTGGGCATTAGTTCAAAGGAAATTTTCACACCGCATTTCATTCACTGCAGACTAAATTACATTATTGTTTCATAACGTGTGTAATGTACATATATGTTACATAATATTCCATTACATATTATTGTCATTTATTAGACTTTCTTATCCAGAGTGATTTACTTAAGTTACAATTTTTACATGTTATCCATTTATACAGCTGGATATTTACTGAGGCAACTGTGGGTTAAGCACCTTGTCCAAGGGTACAGCAGCAGTGCCCCAGCAGGGAATTGAACCTGCAACCTTTCGGTTACGAGCCCTAACCTTTACTACACCACCCAGATACCAGACTGACTCGCTGTGGAGTGTGAAGTTGCCGAGCGGCCGAGCGGCCAGTCCCCTGGTCCCCTCGCGTCCCCCCCGCCCTCACCTGTCCTCCTTAATGACGTCCACGAAGTGGGCGTCGCTCCTCTGGCGGAAGCTCTTGGAGCGCAGGGGGATGAGGGCGGAGTGGTCCATGGCGCCGCCCCCGCCCCAGACCTTGTCCTTCTGCAGCATCTCGCACAGCGACGTCTGGCTGTTGCTCACCGGCTCCTCCGGAGGGGGGCCGAGGAGCCCGTTGGCCGCTTTGGGACTCCGCCCCTGGGCCAGCTGCTGCGGGAGAGGGGGAAGGAGAGGGTCACAGACGCAGAACCCAGAGCCCGCCTCGGGACTCACAGGTGAGTCAGCCGGGTGATGGGACAGGGAGGCAGGTGGATCTGAAGGACTGGTTGGATGGGCAGCTGAGGCAGTACGCTGGGGGAGACAACGGGACAGGTAAAACAATTAGACAGGTAAGACACGGTGGCAGACACAGCGGGACAGATGAGACATTAAGAAAGGGGGGACAGTGTGACACACAGCAGCAGGAGAGACAGGACGACAGGTCAGCCACTGGGACAGGTGAGACACATGAGGCACATGGGAAAGGTGGGTTTCTGAGACAGGTGAGATGGTAAAACAGGTGAGACGCTGGAACAAGCGACTTCCTGGGACAGTGGTGGACTGGTGAGAAGGTGAGACAGGTGAGTTCCTGGGACAGTGGTAGACAGGTGAGACAGGTGAGTTCCTGCGACAGTGATAGACAGGTGAGACAGTGGGACAGGTGAGACAGGTGAGTTCCTGCGACAGTGATAGACAGGTGAGACAGGTGAGACAGGTGAGTTCCTGCGACAGTGATAGACAGGTGAGACAGTGGGACAGGCGAGTTTCCGGAACAGTGATGGACAGGTGAGACAGTGGGACAGGTGACTTCCTGGGACAGTGGTGGACTGGTGAGAAAGTGAGACAGGTGAGTTCCTGCGACAGTGATAGACAGGTGAGACGGTGGGACAGGCGAGTTTCCGGAACAGTGATGGACAGGTGAGACAGTGGGACAGGTGACTTCCTGGGACAGTGGTAGACAGGTGAGACAGGGTGGCAGTTAGGTGCACCTTGCTGCTGTTGGTCTTGTGCTCGTCCTGACAGCCATTTTGCACCGCTCCCTCCTCCACTGTCTGATCCTCCACCTGCACCAGCACACTGCAGGAGAGGCAGGGAGACTGCAGGGAGAGAGACAGAGACCAGGGGGAGAGAGACAGGAGGGAGAGAGACAGAGACCAGGGGGAGAGAGACAGGAGGGAGAGAGACAGGGACCGGGGGAGAGAGAGGGAGAGGGACAGGGACCAGGGGGAGAGGGAGAGGAGGGAGAGAGACAGGGACCAGGGTGAGAGAGGGAGAGAGACAGGGACCAGGGGGAGAGGGAAAGGAGGGAGAGAGACAGGGACCAGGGGGAGAGGGAGAGGAGGGAGAGAGACAGGGACCAGGGGGAGAGGGAGAGGAGGGAGAGAGACAGGGACCAGGGGGAGAGGGAGAGGAGGGAGAGAGACAGGGACCGGGGGAGAGAGAGAGGAGGGAGAGAGACAGGAAGGAGATGTTACATTATCTTCATTTGGCAGATGCTCTTATCCAGAGCGACATACACAGTTTATCTAAGTGGCATGAGAAGTCTATAGAGTCTATACTTTAAGAGGACTGTATCATTCCAACTATACTGCTGACACATACTACATACATGCAAGTGAACCTCCATGTGCCTAATTACATAAGACTTTGAAATACACTTCAGGAAGCGATGCCGACCCCCTCGGGCAAGCCCAGCACCCCGTCCTGCCTCTGCACAGAGAGACGTGGCGCGGTCACATCACCGAGGCGCTACAGAGAAGGCGGGTCCCCGCTGCGCAGCGGAGTGCGCGACGCGTTCATCCCACGACGCGCTCGGTCCACGCTACACACCGGGATCGCATGACTGACACTGGTGCAATCGTGCCTTTATTTGCGGAGCGCTTTTCATTCAGAGCGACAATAAAGCAATACAAGGGCGACGGGGGGTAAAACAGACATCCGCCACAAAAGAGGAAGCGATACCGCGGCGCGCTAAAATAACAGATTAAAATAACAGATAATAAAAGAGTGATGATGGATTGCCCACAGTGCAATTCGCTGTGTGCCACCGCTACCTCCGTGAAAAGAGCGTGTGTGTGTGTGTGACTGTGTGTGCCTGTAAGAATGAATACGACTGTGTGTGGTGGTGTGTAAAGTTTATGCTTCTGATTTATGCTTCTGCGTCGAATCGACGGCGTACCCCCGCAGAGCCCACAAGGGCTGTGATTGGTCCGCTCAGTATATCACTTCCTGCATTTAGCTTTTCCGGTTTCTCCCTCCCGCTATACCGCCATTTTTAAACTGCTCGTATCGGAGTTGTTTTCTGTGCGATAACCATGGATCAAGTTGAGGAGCGTTTAACCGAAGAAGTACGAACAAACGAGCACCCTCTACAATTCCTCTTCTCCGAATTATAAAGACCACCAAGTGTTGAACAACTTGTGGAAGGAAATTTCACAAAATACTGGATTCGTGATTGACCCTTCAGAAACCGCACATCCCCTAGCGTTATGGCGGTGAACTGCACAGCGACGCAGAGCAACGCATTCAACCCCGACGCAGAACTTCGAAAGGTTCGCGACGGCGGGGGTATGACGCAGAAGCATAAACCAAGCTTAAGAGTGTGTGTATGACTGCGTGTGTGTGTATATAAGAATAACTTCATAACTGTGGGCATGTAGCAAAGGGCAAGAGCAGTCACCCCCCCCCCCCCCGGCCTCGAACCCGGGTCTACGGGGTACCAACCATGCGACTTTGACGGCGACGCCAAAGAGCCAGGCTCGTTGGTATGGCAGTCAGAGCGCATACTCAACCGTAGTGACGGCACTCCATCACAGGGCATCCAATCAGAACATGTATCCCATTTTTGTGTGTGTGTGTGTGAGAGTGCGTGTGTGTGTGAGAGTGAGTGTGTGTGTGAGAGTGAGTGTGTGTTTGTAAGGACTGTCTGTGGGTGTGCGTGTGTGTAAGAATGACTGACTGTGTGTGTGTGTGTGTGTGTGTGTGTGTGTGTGTGTGTGTGTGTGTGTGTGTGAGAGTGCGTGTGTGTGTGTGAGAGTGCGTGTGTGTGTGTGAGAGTGAGTGTGTGTTTGTAAGGACTGTCTGTGGGTGTGCGTGTGTGTAAGAATGACTGACTGTGTGTGTGTGTGTGTGTGTGTGTGTGTGTGTGTGTGTATGTGTGTGTGTGTGTGTATGAGAGTGTGTGTGTGTATGAGAGTGTGTGTGTGTGTGAGAGTGTGTGTGCGTGTGAGAGTGCGTGTGTGTGTGAGAGTGCGTGTGTGTGTGAGAGTGCGTGTGTGTGTGTGTGTGTGTGTGTGTGTGTGAGAGTGAGTGTGTGTTTGTAAGGACTGTCTGTGGGTGTGCGTGTGTGTAAGAATGACTGACTGTGTGTGTGTGTGTGTGTGTGTGTGTGTGTGTGTGTGTGTGTGTGTGTGTGAGAGTGAGTGTGTGTGTGAGAGTGAGTGTGTGTTTGTAAGGACTGTCTGTGGGTGTGCGTGTGTGTAAGAATGACTGTGTGTGTGTGTGTGTGTGTGTGTGTGTGTGTGAGCCCGTGTGAGCCTCCCTCCCCGCCCCTGCAGCGGTACACACGCCCCCTCATGGCTGACCTTGGCGTTGTCGGGCTGCCTGTGGCAGGGGTTCTCGGAGGCGAGGATCGGGGTGTCGTCGGGAGTGTGGGGGTGCTTCACGGGCCTCTGTGCCTCCTCAGGGTCCCGCCCAGCCAGAGCCGTCTGAGAGCAGCTGCACTGGGACTGATCCACCTTCCGGCCTGAGATCAGGTAGGTCCTCAGCCCTGAGGGGAGCGCAAACACACACACACACATACACACAGTCACATACACATTCCTATACACACTCACTCACTCTCAGTAATACACAGATTATACACACACACACACACACACACACACACACACACACACACTAGGGATGTGCATTTCCATCACTGAGGCAGATGCGATATACATCTCAATGCATTGCCAACGATGCGATACATTCAAGATACATATGAAGCAGCTACTTATGCGATACGATATGATTCACCCTTATTGCGATGCAGTGCCATTCCACACGATTTGATTCAAGACAATGCGATTCAACGTGATACCATGCAATGTAAAAGAATATGATGCTATGCAATTCAATATGGTACAGAGAGTTTGATTTTATTTTTTTGGTTCTTCTTAAGCAAACAGCAAATCATAAATTAACTAAAAATAGTGCCATTTTTGCTTCACACATTTATTTCTCTAGTACAGTGTGTTTACGTGTGTATAATCTGTATATTACAGTTACATACACATTCTTATACATACACATTGTCACATACACACTCTTATACATACATACGCGCGCACACACGCACACACACAATCAACACGATTCTGTTTACTTTCAGCAGGAAGTCAGGAGAGCTCGCAGGCCGTTTGCTGGTTGTGTACACAGTAACGTTTTCCCAGAAAGGGCCGGCCAGCGCAGGTCTGACTCCGCAGGCAGGTCGCTCGGATCGCCCTGCGCCGTTTTCGCGCCCGTCTCAACGGGCGAGTTCAGCCCCCTCGAGCTCAACGAGGCCGGAGGCGGACAGAGGTGCCGGAGAGGGCCGGCCTGACCGTAGCTTCGAGCATCGGGGCAACGCGCGGCCCTCCCCCAAAAACATTGTTAGCTGTGCGTTAGCCGAGTTCCGCCCTCTACCAAAACAGACAAAAGAGGATTTGCTCTCACAGCCATTAGAGGGCCAAGGGGAAATGATCTGGTTTCTCCTCACTAATGTAGCAGAGGGTTTTTTTTGTTTTTTTTTTTTTTTTGGGGATGGGGGGGGGGGGGGGGGGTAGTTCCGTCCCTCAAGAGCAAACTGCTTATATGGTACCGCTCTAAATATAACTGTGGGGGCTCTGTTAGGACATCTGCCTCAGATCAGCCTCGGCTGATCACATCGCACTGGTTTTGTACCATGGGTCTGATTTATTCCCTACTGCCCACTCATCATTGCGCTGCTCATCGGTTTTAAACGGCTTACTCTGCCACGATAAAACGCACCGTGCCACTTCCTCCAGCGAGACTCGCCACGGCAAATAAAATCTGATTGATTGCTGATCTACTCAGCCCTTAACCAAGGTGACCCGCACAGTGTACATTTTAAACAAGCTGTTACCGCTTTATGCAGGTGAGAATTTCTGTCACTTCCTTTGCTCGAAGGTGATTAACCCGGGTTTCAAACATGCAACTATGTGTCAGCTGACTCAACCACTGTGAAACACCTCACACCACCACAACACCTAACATTCACAGGGCACAGGCTGAACCCAGAATGAGAGTGTTTTCAGCCCCGTGACCAGCTTGAAACGCGGTCACAAACTCTAACTGCATGCTGACCGCTGCCCTAACACGTTGTGACATTTTACGGTCAAGCCACAAAAAGCACACGCACAAACAGCGCTCCCACATTCACTTCACCTCCTATCAAACACGAGATGCTCTATTGAGAGAGAGAGAGAGGGAGAGAGAGAGAGAGAGAGAGAGAGAGAGAGAGAGAGAATGGGCACCAGAAAAAGAGAGAGTGCTAGAGACAGAGAGAGAATGAAAGGGAACCACCAGAGAAAGAGCTTCAGACAAAGAGAGCCTAGCCTAGAGTGAAAGACTGTGGTGTTTGGGGTGGGACCACTCCCAACACCCACCCATACCTGTAGACAGGCAGACAGTCAGTCAGTCAGACAGATAAACAGAAAGTAAGATAGACAGTCAGTCAGTTAGTCAGATAGACTAAGTCAGTTCAGGCAGACAGACAGAAAGCCAGCCAGTCAGGCGGGAGGGTCAGGGAAACTGGCGGGCACTCCGTGTCACCCCTCCTCTCAGCTGTACCGCCCCTCTGTGGACATGTCAGCAAAACTGTGTCACAGCGTGTTTGTACAAAAAGCACCGCGGCACCGAGCGGGAAACAAACACAGGCTGTGTGATGCGGGGGGGGGGGGGGGGTCATCCTGCGAGAGAGTCCGGCTGTTTCCGCCCCAGCCGGAGGGTCAGCTCCAGGTAACGGCCCTGCAGGAAGCCCCCCCCTCCCCCCTCCTGCTCCGCCCGCCGCAGCGGCAGCACTCAGGTAACACAGCTGGGAAACAGGCCGCTCGCTCTCGGGAGCTTCAGAAGCCCCGCCCATGATCGACTCTCCCGTGTCGCCGTGACGTCACACGCCGCAGTCACCGCCCGTGAAAGGGGACGCCAGCTCTCGCTGCAACGCCCATCTACCGCAAGCCGGGGCAACGCGGACAGGGTGACGCTGTGGTAGACAGATTCCAGGAACCGCGCACACACACACACACACACCAAAAAAAAAAAACAAAAAAAAAAAAAAACACAAAAAAAAAAAAAAAAAAAAAAAAAAACACACCCCCATTCTGGCTTCAGGCTGGAACTCCTGGCCCCCGGTATGTGCAGCCCAGACACACAGACATGTCCCTGGAGCCCGCACTCTTACTCGAAAGCAGGTTCTGCCCCACACACACACACACACACACACACACACACACACACCCACCCCCCACCATGACCAGGAAACAATCTTATCTGCAGCCAGGTTTGTGTGCATGTAAATGCGTTTTCCCTCTTCATTTTCTGCGGTGAGGATTTTCATACGCGCTGTTTATCGCCTACATCGCGGACGCGCGCGTTTCCGCGTCCCGAGGGGCCGAGGACCGGTTTCACAGGCCGCTGCCGTACACCTGGACGAGCAGGTGAGCCTGTGCCCCACCCCCGCCCGTCCGGTCAGTGACGCTGGAGGAGTTCAGCTGCTGGGGCAGTGCAGCACAGTGCAGGGCTATAAATATAAGGAGCAGGGCTTTCTACCGAAAGGTTGCTGGTTCAATTCCCCGCTGAGCCCCTGCTGCTGTACCCCAGGGCAAGGAGAATCGCCTCAGTAAATATCCAGCTGTATAAACGGACAACATGTAAAAGTTGTAACCTATGTAATTCGCTCTGGATAAGAGCATCTGCTAAATAACAGTAAAGTAATGTAATGAGGCAGAGTGATACTCGTGGTAGTGCAGGAGTTGCCTCTGCCTGCACATCTTTAGCCACGGGGGTGGGGGGGAATCAATAAATGGAATCTATCACTCTGTCCAACCATCTGTCGGTCTCTCTCAGCTCAGGCTGCTGTGGTAGCAACCAAAGTGCAGTCCACCATGTGTGGCAGTGGCAGAGTAAAGCGGACAGGATGTGCTCTTGGGCTGTGTCTGGAAGTGACTGGTTAGGGCACGGTGGACCATGTGTGGTTGCCACTTTATTAGTTTCTAAGCTGCTCTGAATAAGCGGGTCTACTAAATGACAGTAATGTAATGCAACGATGGTGATTGGTCAGAGTTCAGTGGACCCTGTGTGGCAGTGATTGGCTGAATCTTTTCTCTCACAGCTCTCACAGCTCTGTGTGAGAACCGGGCAGGTACTTTCCAAAAATGTGCCAGACCCGACAAAACACACCCAGCCTACAAGGACAGGAGGGAAACTGCCCGGTCAGGCTGCAGGTGCCACAAACCTGCAGGTCATAGGGAGGGGGTGGAATATTTGATTACTCAGAACATTCCGTCGCATGATGCATTACCCAGATCAGTATTCAAACGGTTCTTAATGGGCCAGTGGGCCAAAAAAACAGTAAGAAGAAGAATTTAAAAACTTCATTAAGGAAATGCTTTGCATAAAGAAACGGGTAGGTGGTTGACAGGAATAAATTTCCTGGCTGGAAGAGTGTGTGAACGCAGATCTCTTTGCTGTGAGTCATTATTTACACAGAAGCAAATTTTGTGTAAATACGCACACTGTTTCAGCGCTGTTCCAGTGCTCAGGGCAGAAAGAGGAGAGTGTCGATCGTTTGGGTACATGATCTTGCAGGCCACTGAATTCATGAACATAAAGTGAATGGACAGGCACGTCCCTCACAGGTAGACATCCCATAATAACCGCGGTGACCGGATATTTGCTCATGCCGCTGTGGGAATCACGCAGCTGGATGCAGGAGAGGGGACATAACTCGGATGTTTATGATTTAGGATGTTTAACATTGTTTGAGAGGCATTTTTGCTAGCGCTGTATCTGTATCCAGCATGCCAGTGAAGCAGGTCTGAGCTAGATGTTTGTGACCTGCAGGACAACCACAGGGTAACGACGGGACAAGGGCTGGGGTGTCTCTTTTCTCCAGCAGGGACAGACCGTCCGATACCCCCACACACACACGCGCAGACACACACACACGCAAACGCAGAGAGCGGCCTGGATGAGTCAGCCAAAAATAAGCAGGCAGCTTGCCTTTCTCTGACAGAATACTTCCACTGCGCCTGTTAAACTCAATACCCTTCACAAGAACAGAGTCAGATCTCTCACGCACACACACACACGCACAGAGCGACACACACACACACACACACACACACACACACACACACACACACACACACACACACACATATACACACACACACACACACACACACACATATACACACACACACATATACACACACACACGTGCACTGTAGCCACAGAGATCCTGAATTGTTGGTTGCGCTCTGTGCAATGTTAATGAGGGAAATTGCATTGGTATTCATTATGAAAGTATCTGACTCTGAGCGCTGCTGTGTGAGTGTGAGTGTGTGTGTGTGTGTGTGTGTGTGTGTGTGTGTGTGTGTGTGTGTGTGTGTGTGTGTGTGTGTGTGTGTGTGTGTGTGTGTGCAGTGCAGGAGAGGGTGACTCACAGTCAGGGCGTTGAGCTGCTGAGCCAGCCACAGGAGGACAGAGGCAGGTGGTGGTCGCAGCCCCTCCTAACACTGCCTCCCCCACTCCCCCGCACCACTTGGGCCTATTAATACTGCCGTGATTCACACTCTGCCCACTGTCGCTGCCGAGGCGAGCCGTCACACACACCCGCGGACCCCTTCCTGCCTACCCCCCCGCGCCTCCCGAATCGGACCAGTGCCAGATGTCTGGCTCCGGGCAGGTGTTACATCACCTGGAGATAATCGGGCGGCAGAAGCGTCTGCCAGCTCGCTGTGCGAGGCTGTGTGAGTCTGCCTCTCTTTTTTTGGCCGGAGTTCGGCCTTTCCTTCCTGTGAAGCCGCTTTTTTTTTTTCCTTCCACCTTTAACCCAATTGGTCCAATTCTTCACTTCCTCTGGCTTCCTGTTTCCTGCAGCAGCAGGCGCTGAGAGTGAGGGGGTCGGGGGATCGGTTGCCGCGGGCGTCCCCGAACGGGCGGGGCTGGGGGGTGGCGGCACACAGGAGCGATGTCTGACGTACAACTGCCATTTCAGGAAAAAAAAAAAAAAAAACCCCACACATACAAACAGGGGCCAGATGTCTGCGCACACACACAGTTCTGAACATGATCTGAACACAGACACACAGACACACAGACACACAGACACACAGACACACAGACACAGACACAGACACAGACACACAGACACACAGACACAGACACACACACAGACACACACACAGACACACACACACTTTCCTAATGACCTGAATAAAAACACACTCAAGTGCATGGGCATTCCTATCGCACTTTACCCTCAGCTTTGTGATATGTGGCATTTTAATGCAACTACAGTCCAATTCAGTAGCTGAAAACACATGGTAAACAGTATTGACATGTCACTTACGCATGTAAATGCAAGAGCCTGCCAATGCCACCATCCCCGGTCCAGCCTGTGGGTCCACTCCTAAGAGGAGTGTCTGGGTTTGCTCCTGTATTTAAGGGCACCACATGTGCCATATAAGAGAGACGCATGACCTAGCCATGACAGGCTGGTGAAAGCCTGGCCACTGGTCCAGGCAGGCGCTGCAGAGCCGTGGGCAGTAAGAGGAGGCCGAGTCAGGGGCTTAATCGCACGGTCACTCCCTCTCATTACAGTGCTGTCACTCACACTCACCCACACAGTGACCCAAACGGGCACACGAAGACCAGCACCCACACGCACAAGCAGAGATACTGCCTGTGCCTCCTCACACAAACACACACACACACACTCACACACACACCCATAAGCCAAAACATGCGTGCATGTGCACGCACGCACACACGCGCACACACACACACACACACACACACACACATACACCCATAAACCAATACATGCATGCATGTGCGCGCGCACACACAAACACACATACACACACACACACCCATAAACCAAAACATGCGTGCATGTGCACGCACGCACACACGCGCACACACACACACACACACACACACCCATAAACCAATACATGCATGTGCGCGCACACACACACACGCACACACGCGCGCACGCACACACGCGCGCACACACACACGCGCGCACACACACACGCGCGCACACACACACGCGCGCACACACACACACACACACACACACACACACACACACACACACACACACACACACCCCTGTGCATACATGCACATGCGCATAAGCAACAAGTGCACAACCCTCATACATTATATGGCCAAAAGTATGTGGACACCCCTCCTAATTATTGAGTTCAGGTGTTTCAGCCACACTGATTGTTAACAGGTGCATAGAATCAAGCACATAGCCATGCAACCTCCATACACAAACCTTGGAAGTAGAATGGGTCGTACTGGAGAGCTCAGTGATTTTAAACATGGCACTGTCATAGGATGCCATCTTTGCCACAAGTCAATTGTGAAATTTCTGCCCTGCTAGATCTGTTCCGGTCAACTTTAAGTGCTATTATGGTCAAGTGGAAGTGTCTAGGAGCAACAACAGCTCAGCCACGAAGCGGTAGACCACGGAGCCATCGAGTGCTGAAGCGCGTAGCATGTAAAAACCACCTATCCTCTGTTGAATCACTCACTAGAGTTCCAAACTGTCTCTGGCTGCAACAAGAGGACATTGGGAGCTTCATGAAATGGGTTTCCATGGCCGAGCAACTGCACACAAGCCCAACATCACTATGCGCAATGCCAAGCGACAGCTGGAGTGGTGCAAAGCACACCGCCACTGGACTCTGGAGCAGTGGAAACGTGTTCTCTGGAGTGAAGAATCACGCTTCACTATCTGGCGGTCTGTTGGACGAATCTGGGTTTGGCGGATACCAGGAGAGCACTACCTACCAGAATGCACAGTGCCTACTGTTAAGTTTGGTTGAGGAGGGATAATGGTCTGTGGCTGTTTTTCAGGGTTTGGGCTAGGCCCCTTAGTTCCAGTGAAGGGTAGCCTTAATGCTACAGCATACGAAGACATTTTAGACAATTGTGTGCTTCCAACGTTGTGGCAACAGTTTGGGGAAGGCCCTTTCTTGTTCCAGCATGACTGTGCCCCTGTGCACAATGGTTTGACGAGTTTGGTGTGGAGGAACTCCAGTGGCCTGCACAGAGCCCTGACCTCAACCCCACTGAACACCTTTGGGATGAATTAGAACGCCGACTGCGAGCCAGGCCTTCTTGTCCAACATCAGTGCCTGACCTCACAAATGCTCTTTTGGCTAAATGGGCACAAATTCCCACAGACACACAAAATCTTGTGGAAAGCCTTCCCAGAAGAGTGGAGGCTGTTATAGCTGCAAGGGGGGGGGGGCAACTCCATGTTAATGCCTGCGGTTTTGGAATGGGATGTCCAATAAGCTCATATAGGTGTGATGGTCAGCTCACAAACTCTTTAAGTGAAAATACAAGTGAACACAGAGTGAGAGAAAGGCGTGAGATTTCACCCTGGCAGCAGTACAGCGCAGTCCTGCCCGGAGCTCTCCTGCACACTCTGCTTTACTACCCGGGACAGAACGGTGCCCTCTAGGTATGTGTGTGTGTGTGTGTGTGTGTGTGTGTGTGTGTGTGTGTGTGTTCAGCTGCAGTCAACCTGCAGCCAACCGGCCGTCACCCCCTGTGCAGACCTTTAAACGTTCAAAAGGTCAGCTCCCAAGAGCTTTTGTGTTAACGTAAAAGCTATATTTACGAAAGATCAATATCGATATCCGTTACGTGTTGCAGGTACGGAGGAAAACCAAAAAAAAAAACCCACGAATCTGTTAAATTCTTGTCTGCGCTGTCCCGGACATACAGTAATAAAATATGACAGGCTTCAGAAATAACCCTAGAATTGATATTATTAGCGCACAAGTCTGTGTGATTGGAAAAACAGAGGATGGACTTGATAATCTTATTGAAGGTTCTGGCTCAGAGGTCATACATACATACATAGAGACTCGTCTGGATGAAAACTGACAGGTGAACGCTGAAGTCTGCTTCACCACACTACAGGCCACCACCCTGCCCCACACAGCCCTGGTGAAGGAACAGTTTTTCAGAGGGAGGGGTTGGGGGGGGGTAACCCCGCATTCCTTGGGCACTGCGGAGAAGAGAGGCGGCATTGTGAGGGACATCAGCGGAGTGGGGTGCAGCGATGGGCCCCCCTCGGGCACACCGTGTACCCCCCCCCCCCCTCCCGACAATGTGACTGCGGCGTCCCAGCCACAACATCAGCGGCTACCGCTGAAACAGCAACAACAACAACAAGACCAGGGACAAAGGACACCCATTACACTCGCTGACCCCTCGCTCCGTCCCGGGACATCAATCTCTCCTGGGACAGGACTCTTCCTCCCCTCTGGGGAACAAACTGGGCAGGACGGGGGGGTTAAAAAGAAAGGGTCTATTCATCACCCCCTGGCCCCCCTGGTGACGTTTCTGACACAGAATTAGTAGGGCCGAGAGTTGCGGACCCCGAGGCCATTTTAATTGTGCCGCGCTGGGCCCCGACTCCTCTTTAATGACCCAGTCATTGTGCACCTGTCCGCTCTCATTTGTTTTAGGCCCAGGATCAGTGTTTCCCAGGCACCGGCCCTCCCCCTCTCCGTCTCTCTGTCCCTCCCCCTCTCCATTTCTTTCAATATCTGTTTCTACCTCCCCAATCCCCTCTCCATTTCTCTGTCCCTCTCTCTCCCTCTCTTTTTCTCTCAATCTTTTTTTCTCCCAATCCCTCTTCATCTGCTTCTCTCTCTTTCTATCCATCTACCCTCCCCATCTCCCTGTCCCTCTTTTTCCCCCTCTACGTGTCTCTCTCTCAATCTCTGGGTCTCTCCCTCTCCACCTCCATCCCCTTGTCTCCGTCTCCTCCTCCCTTTCTCAAACTCACAGTCCGGGAAACTGCTCCGAGGAAATGAACTCGCAGCAAAACCATTTTAAAACACTGGACCCTGCATGCATTAAGACCCCGTCGATACCGCTGTAATTAAACGGTTTTCTGACGCAGGACAGACACGGCTCTGGAGTGTGTACGAGCAGGTGGGCCCAGACAGCGCCTCTGAGGTCAGTGGGGGGGAGCAGAAAGCGAGAGAGGGAGCGACAGAGAGAGAGAGAGAGCGCTCCAGCGCCTAAATAAAACCGCGCCCACTGGCGAAAGAGCCCTTTCCCAGCTCCGTACTGTTTTAGCTCCAGACAACAGTGAAAGGCTGGAGGGCGGTGGAAACAAACAGCCAAGGCTGATAATCCTGTCGTTTTTTTATCTAAACAAACAAGGCACCCCTCCCCCCCTCCCCCCACCCTGCAATCATCCCAGACAGGATGCTGTTGACGTCCCAAACAAAAACCAAGAAAGCCTCTCGCCGAAGCCTGGTTCCCGACCTCCCTGCGTATACTTGCTTCTTTCTTTCGACATCAGATGAAATACAATCCTTATGGCAGTGAGATTTCTCGTTAATCTCAATTCCAAAGAAGAGTTCAGTGCTTTAAATGAACACATCAGGCTTTCTCCAAACATCTGGAGCGATGGCGCCGAGCCATCGCCAGTCTTTTCCCCAGACACTTAACCAGTATGTAAAAACCCAGACCAATCAAACAGATTGAGTCTGGCACCAAGAAAACAGCAGCTTGTTTGTTGCACCATATTTGTTAGCAGAAACCTGTCAGTCACAGTTATCCACAGGAACATGATTACTGGTTAATAATGAGCCAATCAGAAATGAGCTTGTAGTGTTGGGAGGGGCCTTTGGCCACCGATAGCTGGGCAGCTTGGGCTTGGGCAGCTTTAGGAGCAAGGCAGTCGATCTCTGAAAAGGCTGCCCTAAAGAAATTAAGCTGCAGTTAATCTTCCTGAAAGACATGTATGAAAATGTGTGAAACATGCAAGATCAGTGTATGTGTGTAACTATCTGTGTGCATAACTGAAAGTCACATGAGACAAACAGCTACGGGTTCCAGAACAGGAGTACATTACATTATGGTCATTTAACAGCTGCTCTTACCCGGAGCAACTTACAATTTCATCCATTCATACAGTTGGATATTTACTGAGGCAATTCTGGGTTAAGTACCTTTCACCAAGGGTACAAGAACAGTACCTCAGTGGGGAAACGAACCAGCAACCTTTCGGTTACAAGCCTTGCTTCTTACCGCTACATTAAACCGCCACCCTTTCATTTCATGATCTGGGAGCAGACACTGTATTCCAGAATGGCTGAAGCCACTGTAGAATACTGATCTGCACAATCTCACTCAAAACTGATTTAGAATTGCATATGAATCTGAGCATGGACCATCCCGCATGGCTGCGGCCTGGCCCCCAATAAACCGGAAACTTTGCCTTTATCGAAACGAGTGCACCCGGTTGGATATAAGCAGTGCTCCGCTCCACGCACCAGCCCAGCCTCTTTGAGCCCTGATGCAAAGAGGTCAACCGGTCCTAATGGGCCGAATGGCTTGGAGGCCCTTTTAAATGGGAGCCTGACTGAACCGCACGCAGGGATGAAGGGGAAGCCTTCAGGCGACCCGCTGCGGCCTTCCGCCCCAGACTTCCAGGCCAGATCAATCCTTCCCACGGTGGGGGACGGGACGACGGGCTCGGCGCTGATCGGTTAGACAGTTTACACGTCCAAAGCTGAGTGGCACGCAGCCCGGATTCAGCAGAGCGTAGCGCGCCGCTAAGGCTGCTGGGAGAGCTAGCACAGTGCAGCGCCCCTCCCGCCGACTCGCTCCCACTGTGGGCCAGCTCTCTGGACGCTGGCAGCCCGAGACGGAGAGAGGTCAGAAGAACCTCGGACACCGTGGCCCTGTGTGGACCTCACAGGAACACACTCTGGAGTTACTCAACTACTAGCTACAGATGCAGAAACCACGCACACACACACACACACACACACACACACACACACACACACACACACACACACACACACACACCCACACAAGCACATACCATACAGATTTCACAACACACTCTCACACAGAGCATAGAGCATACACACATACAGAGAACAGAGTACATACAATACAAACACAAACACAGCATACAGTACACACAACACACAAAACACATGCATACGGTATACAACGCACATACACAGTACACACAACGAAGACTGGACGATATGTGCACACGGGTGCACGGGCACACAGGCGTGCAGACGCACATGCATGCGTACACACGCGCGCACACACACACACACGCGCACACACAGAGAGAGAGAGACCTTGATCCGTCTCTCCCTCTCCAGCCAATCTAAAGGCCATCGCGTCCTTGAGAAAGCACTCCCTCCCCGGCACAGAGACGCCATGTGCTGCACTGAGACAGGCAGGGAAGGGGCAGCACCCTGCTGCTGGGGGGGGGGGGGGGGCCCGAGACGCCACTGCTGATGCTCTTACGTAAACGGCGGGGACCCGAAATCATCCCCTTTGGAGGACCGCACCGTCCCGGGCTGGCCTGCACGCACAAGCTACAGACGTCAGCTTTATTATCATTATCATTTAACAGACACCCTTACCCAGAGAGACTTACACAGGTTACAGTTTTACATGTTACCCATTTATACAGCTGGATATTTACCGAGGCAGCTGTGGGTTAAATGCCTTGCCCAAGGGTACCACAGCAGTGCCCCAGCGGGGAATCGAAGTAGCAGCCTCTTGGTTTCGAGCCCTGCTTCTACCCACTGTGCTCCACCGCTGCCCCACCATCACTCCACCAATTTTTAGACAGGGGAAGTGGAGTATGGGTAAAGAAGAAAGGACAGAGAGAGAGAGAGAGAGAGAGAGAGAGAGAGAGAGAGAGAGAAGGGCAAAGGGACAGAGAACAGAGGTGAAAGAATGCACTCCATGTGCTAACCTGACTTGGGGGATTTTAAGGTTTTGTGAAACATATGAGTAAGTCCAGTGGCATTTAACTGTGCAATGCTTAAAGCAAGCACTAATTATTTAAGAGATGCACAATCACCGCACCCTAAAAAAGAGCCTAAACAGGGTTAGCTGCAAACATCTAAGAGAATCCTAATAAAGAAGCTAAGACACGTGAAAAAGGTTACGTGTGAGCCGTCAAACGGACAGAGAGTACTCTGGCAGGGATGAATCCCTCTATCACACTCACACACACACACACACACACACACACACACACACACACACACACACAGAGAGAGAACCTGCATTATTTCCTCAGCTGAAAGCGAGGTACAGGGTGTTTTCTTGTGTATTCTCTCAGGGGAGGAATGGCTGGCTGATATAGCTGCCAGCCACAGAGAGAGCGCGAGAGCTCTGCTCCAAGGACTGAGCCCTGACCTTGCTCCACGCTGCTGAATATTCACTCAGCTGCCCGGGATGTTGGTCCAGGGTGACTGCAACGCCAACACATTTTCATCCCACGCCTGAAAAACGCACCCCACCACCCGCAGCCCGAGAACTGGGAAACCTCTATGGCTCTGCAATACTTTCATAAGCATCAAAAATGTGGCCCTTCTAAAGTACGTGTGGAATACGGGCTAAGATACAGCGTATGTGGAATATAGGGCTAAGCTACAGTACATGTGGAATATTGGGCTAAGATACAGTACATGTGGAATATGGGGCTAAGATACAGGACATACAGAATATAGGGCTACAGTGCATTTGGAACATGGGGCTAAGATATAGAGCGCACGGAATATGCATCAACACTACAATAAATATGCAATACGGGGCAAAGCTGCAGTTAAAAATGTCTAAATTTAAAATGGGTCTCACAGAAAACTAAACACTTGGGACTAATTCGGCCAACGCAACCCTGAGAAAAATGATCTGTTAACAATAATCAGAATGGCCAACGGGAGTTCTGCCACATTAAAGCATATGCGTATGTGACTCAGCTTAAACGGAATGCCCTGTGTTGGCATTCTTTGAAACCTCTTAAAAGGAATAGCCTGTGCTGGCATTTTGTGAGCCGGCTTAAATGGAATGCCCTGCGTTGGCATTCAGACCTCTTAAAGGGAGTGTCCTGTGTTTGTATTCTGTGAGGTGTCTGAAAGGGAATGGCTTGTGTTGGTATTCTGTGAGGTGTCTTAAAGGGAATGGCTTGTGTTGGTATTCTGTGAGGTGTCTGAAAGGGAATGGCTTGTGTTGGTATTCTGTGAGGTGTCTGAAAGGGAATGGCTTGTGTTGGTATTCTGTGAGGTGTCTGAAAGGGAATGGCTTGTGTTGGTATTCTGTGAGGTGTCTGAAAGGGAATGGCTTGTGTTGGTATTCTGTGAGCTGTCATTAAAGGGAATGGCTTGTGTTGGTATTCTGTGAGGTGTCTGAAAGGGAATGGCTTGTGTTGGTATTCTGTGAGCTGTCATTAAAGGGAATGGCTTGTGTTGGTATTCTGTGAGCTGTCATTAAAGGGAATGGCTTGTGTTGGTATTCTGTGAGCTGTCATTAAAGGGAATGGCTTGTGTTGGTATTCTGTGAGCTGTCATTAAAGGGAATGGCTTGTGTTGGTATTCTGTGAGGTGTCTGAAAGGGAATGGCTTGTGTTGGTATTCTGTGAGCTGTCATTAAAGGGAATGGCTTGTGTTGGTATTCTGTGAGCTGTCATTAAAGGGAATGGCTTGTGTTGGTATTCTGTGAGGTGACTGAAAGGGAATGGCTTGTGTTGGTATTCTGTGAGCTGTCATTAAAGGGAATGGCTTGTGTTGGTATTCTGTGAGGTGTCTGAAAGGGAATGGCTTGTGTTGGTATTCTGTGAGGTGACTGAAAGGGAATGGCTTGTGTTGGTACTGCGAGTCCTCTTGAAGGGGGTGACCTCTGTTTGTATTTTCTGAGTATGAGCCCCAATGTTTCCACACGGAACATTCCAAAAAAACAAGGAAACTGAGGAAACTGATGAAGAGGCCAGAAAGAGAGCGAGACAGGGAGTGGGGGGAAAAAGGGAGAGAGAGAGATACAAAAGCAAGAAGCAGACAAGTCGGAGAGAGGAGGTTATTTCGAAGTAAAAGACGCTGCATCGTAGTAGGTTATGTATCCTTTGCCTCCTTGTAGCCGTTACACAAGCTTAGGAGAGCCTTATGAAACAGTGTTTACACTAACCTCCACTCAGGCCAAGTCTCTGGGTCTCTCCAGTCACATGGTCCACACTGACCACAACAACCTCGCAGAAGCATGATGGGGTCCTCACAGTGCCCCTCCCCCACCCTCTGCCCCAGAGCTCTGAGGCTGGTGTGCAGGCAGGCAGTGAGTTAAAACACCCCCGGAAACTATTAAAGGACCCCAGCCTCTCCAGAAATAAAACAATCATCCCTGAGACTCATGGGAGCCGACAGGACACTCCCACAACTTCGTGTCTCATGTTCACTTAAAAAGGCTGTTTCTCAGAGACTCGGGCCTGGGTCCGGGCCAGAACCGCGCCACTCCGCTGGCTTTGCAGCCGGGGGGTTCTTCTGGGGAAATTTCTTACTTACTGGCAGGGGGTGGGGGGGGGGGGGGTTCATAGGTCACACATCACTAAGTAATCAGCTGAGAATGCCGCTTTGGCCCACAAAATCTGGAACGCTGATGTGTGCTGCGTTTCAAAGTTTCCTGTCCCACGATGCACTGCCCTGTGTGAGTGTGCGCGTATGAGCGCGTAAATGTGTGCGTGACCATGCGGCCACACGAGTGAGTGAGCGTGTGTTTGTGAGCGTGTGAGTGTGAGCGTGTGAGTGTGAGTGCCCGTCTGTGACCCTGTGGATGAGTGAGCATGTGTGCATAATGTGAGCACATGCATGTCGGTGTGCTCTTGTGTGAGTGTTCAGGTATGTGAAGGCGGGCATGTGTGTTAGGCAGTGCAGCAGAAGCCTGAGGCCCAGCCCGTCTGCAGAGGGACGGATGACACTCCGGTGTGTTCAGGCCCCTAAACGTGGAGCTGTAAGAGCCGCTCGCTACGCTCTGCCCGGCAGGGGCGCTAACGCTAATGCTAACACACTCAGCACTGCTGGGTTTGCTCCCCTCAGCAGCCTCTTTCACTCTCACTCCAGAGGGAGACGCACACACACGCACGCACGCACATGCACACACACACTGAGGGATGCCCAGGAACTGGCCGACTGACAGACAGACAGACAGACAGGGCCATGCAGACATCAGAGAGACAGTGACAGAGGTACTCAGATATAAGGTGGCCATACTGAGCACAAAAAAAACTTCTGCCTCAGAGAGATGGGGGGGGGGGGGGGGGGGGGGGACTCTGCTGCTTTCTCTCTCACGCCCCCTCCTCCCCTCCCCCCCTCCCCACTCGGTCCCAGCACTGCCTGAACTGTGGGAAACTGCAGAGAAAAGGTCTTGGCAATAAAATATTCAGCAACAGGCTGTCCCTCTCTCTCCGCCCCCCCCCCCCCCTCCCCATCTACCATGCAAAGGCAACTGCATCTGTAATTACAGGTATGCGAACATGCCAGCTAAATTAAATCCTGCATCTTTTACCAAACCTCACCTTAACCAACCAGTCACATCTGACCAACAAATTTATCCATGTCTCATTCTCCTCTACAGTAAATCCAATTAAGCCTCCTGTTGAATTGTGTTCACTTCTGTGAGACTACATTCGTTCAGAGTGGGGTACGGGATTTCAGTACACGAACTGCACTGAGCTGCACTGATCAAAAAATGAACTGCAAGGAGTGAATAAATAGCAGCGGGACTGGAGTGAGGCAGAGTGGCTGGGTATTGGCACAGGTGCCCCGATTCGATTCGATTACGATTCACAAGCTAATGATTCGATTCAATCCGATTCGATAGGAATGATATATGAAATACTATATAGCAGCTTTCCATATTTGGAGAGGTGTTTAAAAAGCTCTAAAGGGAACACAAATTTACAAATGCAGAGTCACTGGAAACAAATTGTGAAAACCACTAAAGAAAAGAGCAAAGGCTTGTATACCAATTTTTTTTTATTTGAGGAATACTTGGGTATAGTCCCTTAAAAACAAAACCAACCTGTCTCTTTCAAAGCACAAAAAAAAGACTTCTGACTGAACAGAATAGCTGAGGATAATAACGGGCTCGCCATGTTTCACAAGGACTTTAACTTAAAGATATGTGCCAAAACATAAATTAGTATTTTGTAGTTTGTAATTTTTTTTTTTTTTTTTTACAAGAAGAGAAGTTGGTCCATGTGCTCTGGCAGAAGGCGACTTCTCTGAGCAGTTACAATGTCCCCAGCTGTGGAGAAGACCCCTTCAGCTGGGACACTTGTCCCTGGAATAGGGATGGGAATTGATAAGATTTTATTGATACCAATGCCATTATCGATTCTGCTTATCAGGCCAATTCTTTATCGATTCCCTTAATGATTCCTGATCAATTTTCTGTGTGGGGAAAAAAAAGTAGGGCTACACAGGTTTTCAGCGTCAACACAGCTGTTTTATTATCTCTGAGTCTGCACACAGTGTAGAATGTCTGCCTAACAACATCTAAACATGTTAAAATAAATTACAATGCTCCTTTTCTTAAAAGGATATAACTTAAACATAAAACTGACTGATAAAATGAACAATTCTAACCAGCTAGCTAACTAAAACTGCGAGGCAAGTTGGCAGCGACCACCAACACTGCAGCAATGCCTATGGTTTGCACTGTTTACAGCTGTTCCAACCGATCAAATCGGGGAAAAAAACAAGGGATACTTTCCAGTCCTGAAAACAGTGGTACACAAAGGGGAGAAGTTTAAAAAACTCAGAGAAACGGCGGCAGACATGGATCAAATACCTCCATCTTAAGTCTGGTGGAGTGGAGTCCGACAATGCTCGTGTATGCAGTGACCACCTCGTGAAAGGTAAGGCTAAAGTCATTTTGCTACCTACATAGCTAGCTAAAACTGACAAAAAATACAGACCAGGGTGGTGATATCGCAGGAAACATAGCTAGCTACATCTGCGGAAATCCTAATACTTATTACACAACCCACAGTAGCCTACTGATTGCATTGCGTCTGTGGGAAGGTAACAATCAATTCCTAACAATCTGGTTTGCAAAGGTTCTTTTTTTCAGGAAGTTAGTTTAGCTGCAGAACAAACACCACAGGGTGATAATATCGCAGATGTAGCGGACTGTAGGGACACAGCAACGTTTTTCTTTAGCTTCCCACACAGCCGTGAGATTGTGACTTAACTCATCGTTAACATTAAAAGTTAAACGAGAGAGCGACATCTAAGGGGGGGGGTTAGTAATTTCCTTTAATATGACAGTTAGGCTATGTCAGAGCCTGTCTATTTAATCCTCTGGCTATGTTTAACCATTGCGGGAATGAACCTAGTAAACCAGAAAAAATGTATATTAGCCTAAAAGGTTGATCCATAAATTTTAAAGATCGATATTGAATCAGACGAATTTTAAAAAATGACTAATTGAAAAAACAATATTTTCGCACACCCCTACAAAGTAGTTGGAAGTAGGGCTCGTAAATGGAAGGTTGCGGGTTCGATTCCCCGTAGGTGCGCTGCTGCTTCACCCTTGGAGAACGTACTTAACGCAGAATCGCCTCAGTAAATATCCATTTATACAGCTGGATAAAACTCTGCAAGTTGCTCTGGAAAAGAGCATCTGCTAAACGACAATAATGTAATGTAAAATAGGATAAATCCAGGCACATTCATTACGGGGCCGTACATTGACGACACGGGCCACTGGTCCCCCTCCTTCGTGTCTCTTGCTTGGCCGCCTCCAGCTCTCCGTTTGGCCCAACCTCTGCGCCGAGGCTCATGGGTACTCCAGCAGGTGGGCCGGAGCGAGGGCCACCGCGACTCCCCCCCCCATGCATGATTCATACGGCCGTTCGGCAAACAACTGGCCTGCAGTGTGTGCGTAATACAGCTCACTCACCTCTCGCCCACTCTCTGCAAGGGGGGGGGGGTGCAACATAGGTGCTCCACACTGTTTTCAGAAAAACTCTGCTCTCAGAATTCAAGTACACACGCACACGCACACATGCACACACGCACACACGTACACACATACACACACACGTACATGCACACACACGCGTACACGCACACATGCACACACACGTACACACAAGTAGACACACACACGTACACGTACACACGCACACGCACACACATACACACACACGTACTCACACACGTACACGCACACACACGTACACGCACACACACGTACACGCACACACATGCACACACACGTACACACAAGCAGACACACACACGTACACGTGTACACACACACACACACGTACACACATGCAGGCATGAGCACACGCCACTGTTACGGAACAAAATCTCTCTGAAAGTTTCACTCCTGCCTGATCGGTTCCAGGGGGGACCAGTCTCCAAAAAAGGACCCTTTTCACCTTTGACCCCTCTGGACTGTCAGAGCTGTTCCCTGACTGGGTGGGAGGGTTCAGACGTCTATGCTTCTGCCATGTGACAAATTCCGCTATTCCATTCACTATTCCACGGGCTTCATCGGGACTTTTTTAAGGGTATTTCCACAAGATATAACAGGAAGTGATGCAATTGAGGTGAGACCAATATAGACACATTGTGCGCGGGTATATATGCACGCACCCCTGTAAATGAATTACCTTGAAGGTAATCTAAACGCTGCACACCTCCTGTTGCCATGG